>NW_021319375.1:1301967-1337611 GCF_001605985.2 Dendrobium catenatum
GCGTAAAATTATTAATTCATACAGAAAGCAATGATTTATATAAAAAATTTTTATTACAACCATAAATGAAATCAATAAGTCCAAATAAGTATTATTAAATTGCAAATTCATTAAATTTCAAACTCCGAAGAAAGAAAATCCATCATCAACTTGGTGTATTCAGCTCCAAGGTTGGCATGATGGTATGCTGGTTATATATTCCTCACTGAAACATTTCAGGCATGCTGAAAAGTTCATCTGTGTTGAAGAGGTTAAGGTTCCTCCATTGGATTATCCCCACCAAAGGTTCTCTATCTGTAAGAAACTAGAGTTTTAGTATTAGGATTAGAATTAAATAATTAGCAAATTATTAAAAACTACTTTTAGGCCGTTTCTTCTTCTCCCAATGGCTTTTCAGTCTTAATTGATATGCCTTTAGGTCTACGCTTTAGAGGATCTTTCAAATTTGCAGTTCCACCTTGGAACTAGCAACATCCTTCTGATTTCTTTTTTATTGCCACCAGAATTAAGTATAATTTTTTATACATGTCTTGCAAATGAGAAAGAAAACTCCTCTGCCTCTTCATTCTCTTGAGCTTCCGTGCTCATTTGATATGCAAACCTGCTCACCTGATTTCTGAATATGAATCCACCTACACTTTGGAAATTATTACTCTTTTGAGAATTAAGCAAGTAACCTGAATAAAAAACTTGTTGAGCCCTTGCTGACCAACGAAGTAATAAGTACTTCTCAGGGAATTAGCCATATCCAACTGTTTAAAAACCCTCAAACAATGAGAACACACAAGCAATCCCATGGTTTCATACTTCTTACAGCTGCATGAATTTACCTTCTGTTGCAACAAGTGAACAACCCAATGATGGTTTTGATTCTTTTTCTCTATGTAGTTGACTATATACTTTGAAGAATCAGTCGAGACAAATCTATACTCATTTCTCCCACAGCCTTTATAAATCTTCCTCAAAAATTGAATATTTCTTCTTGAGTAATATTTAGGCAGCTTATTTTAATATTGAGTTGTTCTTTATCAGCGGGAACAATTTCAGCTTGCTGCATTTGTAATCCTCATCTTGCTCATTTTCGCGCATTATCAGTACCTTTTCAAGCCAAGAAACAATCAGTTAATGAACTTGTCTGACTTTGAAATGCATGACACACATTTTAGTAACTCACTACGCTGCGTTGTTAATATGCCCATCGCAAGAATCCTTGTTGAAAGCAGTTGACCACTTTCTCCTTATCTATAAAGATCCTGCAACATTCATGGTTATTGAAGATTCCCATTCTTGATCATTTCATCCCACGCATCCTCGAACACTTCCTCAGAATCACACCACCTCATAACTTATGGAAGAGTCCTCTAACTTTATTATTGCTATTATAGATGGAACCTTTTTTAAATATGTGCCATTGGCATAATTCTATGACGAGTGTGAGTAATGCAACTACTATGGCCCTGGCCATAGCTGTCCTGATCAGTGAATATTGTTGTTGGATATTTATTACCCATTATTCATACAAATACTTTAAACAACCATGTAAACTTTCAATTGTTTCTTCTGACAAAAAGCAAGCCCAAACAAAATATTCTTGCCAATGATTGTTACACCAACAAATGGCGCACAAACAAAATTATACTGTTCAGCCGTAACTAGTATCAAAAATCAACACATCTCCAAACATTCATAATCTATCCTGCTTCTGCCATCAACCCAGAAAAAATTTAACAATCTATCCTGAATCATCATATTGAACATCCCATGCAAACATGTGGTCCTCAACTTGTCGATCTTAAATAATTGAATCAACAGAATTAGTGTCACCAATTTCAATACTTGCTCTTTTCTCCTTCTGAATCAATTGTAGGCATCCCTCTTAGAGATCCGACATTCTCACATCCACCAACTTCCTCTGCAAGGTAGGCATATGCATCAACGGTTCTAATCCTGCATTTGTCATCGGATTTTAGGACGGCAGCTTTCTTCCTCAATAACATTCCTACATGATCTTAAAAAGGTGTCGAGTCGGCTTGGGCTATGCTAATTCATGGTTAGTGGATTCAAAATCTTTTGACATGCTAGTAACGTCTTCATCAGTGAAAACCTCACCTGCTGGACAACCAGTTCTGACAACTGGTAGTGAATCTCTTTCTTTTCCTGAATTATGATCATCACTTTTGTTTGAACTAGCTTTGAACAACAAAAGTCCTTGATTTTATCTTTCTAGAATTTGGCCAAAAACTGTGATGATCCTTTCGGACACTAAAGCCATTATCGTGAGCAATAGTGCAAAAACATTCATATGCTTCTGTCTCATCTTTTGTATACAGCCTGAAAGCGCAAGTAGAAGGAACAAGTAAAGGGCAAGTAAAGCGCAACTAAAGCGCAACTAAAGTGCAACTAAAGCGCAACTATAGCGCAACTATTAGCGCAACTATAGCGCAACCGTAGCGCAACCGCTTTAGCGCAACTATAGCGCAACTAGATTTAGTTTTTTTATTATCATCTTCATCCTAAAAATCAATAATGAAAGCTAAGCAACACAACATTAGATTCCGGCTCATTTTTTACTTTTTCGAACAAAAGAAATTTATTCTGCTTAAAAATCGCAAAATCAAAAATCCTAAGACTAATGAGCTGAAACCTACGTCTTATTTCTGCTTAAGAAATTTATTCTGCTTACAACTTTTCCAACTCGTTTTTCCAAGATACTTACCTATATGTTGAAACCAGAGGAATTTCCGGCTAAGTTAGGTTCCGATTCCGATTCATGCACCAGCCCTTCCATTCATGCATCCTTTCCGATTCATACACTCCTTCTTCCACCTCCTCTTCACTGAGCAGTCCATTTCTTCTTGCAATTTTCTGGCTCGTTTTTTCTTCTACAGCAGCACATCATTATTTGCGTCTTTCGCGGCTTTCAAATTGAAAAAATAGGGCGGCAATTGCTCAAAAGTTTATCGGGTCGGGTCACTAACTCTGACAAGACATTAAACGTTAATATTAAATTAAAAAAACGACTAACAGATGGCGCATTTCTATTGGCGACCGAACGGAGAGATGGCTTCGGTCACCTAACCCAATAATTTGCCCAATCGCCCCTACCTGCCCCCGCCGAAGGCTTTCTCCCATTGTTGAACTACCCTTACCGATCCCTCTTGCTCTGTGTCGAATCCAGACGCGAAATCCGCCTCTTATCTTCTATACCCGAACCCAGATCATACTCATCCCTCAGCCGAACCAAAATAACCCCATCCGACCCATATCCCTCTCTGTCATTCGATCCCGCAAGCCATATCAGAGAGGTGAGGTTTAATACTTATTATTATTATTACTATTATTATTATTATGTTATTATTATATTTTTTTGTTATTATTGTTAGTATTAATTGATATTAATATTAATACTAAAATTAATATTATATTATCGTTATAATATTGCTATTGTTATCATTATTAATGATATACAATAATAATATTATAAAAATAATACAATAATAAAATTATTATTAATATTATATATGTATGCAAGTGTGTAAAAAAAAAAGGAAAGGAAAGAAAAAGAAGGAAAATAAAAAGTGTGTTGTCTCAATTTTTGTACCCTCCTCCCGCCGGTCGCAAAGGTATAATCCCTAAACCCTAAAATTCTGAGAACCTGTTTTCGACGCTTGCAACGCAACAAAAATGACCACATATACATGCTTTTTCTTAGTACCGAAGACCCATACACACCTTTCTCTAGCGTGGTGGGGTTGAAGATTTTATGGCCGCGGTGTCCTCGTACGAGGGCACCTACCGTACACCCTTTTCTCTAGCGTGGCGGGAGGCCCAGTTTTCCGTAGTTTTCTCCTAAACGGGGGAGACGCCGGTAGACTGCCAAAATTTCGGGTGGATATACGATCGCGTTTGGACCTGATTTGGACTTAAATGAACTTAAACTTAAATTAAATTGAACAAAATTTGAACTTAACAAATGAAAATAAATTGAGCAGAGGACTTATGAACTTGGACTTGATTTGAATCAATCATAATGAACTACTTGAACTTAAACTCAAATGAATTTGAATAATATAAGAGAACTTGATTGAATTCAAAGGAACAATATAAGATTTGGACTTGATTGAGCAATAATAGACTCAAGAACTTATATTTGAACTTGAATGTGATATGAGCTACAATGACTTTGAATTCAAACTTGGATTAGAGTTTGAACTTGACAAAGAACTCAAACTTGAATCATATATATGAGAACTTGGTTTGAACACAAACAAAAGAATTTGTAAGCTTGGATTTGCAAGCTTGGACCTGATTGGAATCAAGCATGGTGAGTATGAATATGAACTTGAACGTCACTTAACTTAAATGAATCATGACATGAATGATTTGAACACAAGCAAAGATTTTGAAGACTCATTTTGAGACTCAAACTAATTGAGATCTCAATGGATATGATTGGATCATTTGAACTCAAAATTCAAATGATCAAAAGACTCAAATCAAAGTTGATTCGAACTTGACTTGAATCAAAAGGCCACATGAAACTTAGGGATGATAAAGCTTCAGTGTACATAAATGGAATCCAATCAATTTGAAGCATTTGAACGATAGCAAGAAAGTATCAATGAACAAATTATCATGTAGACCATGAACTATTCTTAAAGGCATGTTATTATAAAGGATCTTCAACTTACACATAAGCAATGTGTGGCCTAAATGCCCATGTCAGTGGATCCACAAGTTCATTCAAAAAAATTGGATAGCATTTAACGAAAGAAGCCCCCAATGAATGATACAATCCGTCCATGATGATTATGCCAATCCAGTTGCTAATGTTAAGTGGAAATAACGATAATGTTATTATTCATGCCATAAGCCTTCAAGCAATATAATAGGCATAGTAATTTGCTATTTATTATACACAATAAATGCAGCATGCTTGCAAACAACGAGGGGAAACAACTTGATTACAATAGTGTATTAGTGTGTTCATGGATAGAACAACAAGGCTCATACACAACTGATGTCACTCAAGTGTAAACAAATACACTAGACTCCCTCAAATGATAATAACCAGCACATATGAAGAAATGGATGGTGAGAAATACAACAAATGCAAACTCCTTCAAGTCGTTGTAGAAGACTCTTCATATACGCAATACACTATCTACAGACAAACATAGAAGAAATGTGATAAATGCAAAAACCCCTATATAACACCAGAAGATCTGCAATACATACAACCTCTTTATGGATATAGATGTATGTACAACGTGCTATCTCTAGGTAGATACAGAAAGACTTCAGTAAATGCAGTATCTTGTAGTCAATTTCAGTCTACGAATGAATACATCTACCTGCAGCAGTAGTGGATGTGTTGTGAGGACCAAAATCATACTGAAATGCATAAAGAATACGGCTAATGCAAGCTCCTACGAACTATTGTAGGCGATCTATTCTACACCCAATATGATGTTTAAAAAAAATACAAAATACAAAATGACTACATCAAAATGCAAATCTCTACGGACTATCGTGGAAGATCTTTCAAGCATCCCAAAATATCCCTGCACATGCACTATAGTTTATACACACATAGGTACACTAAAAGGGGGTATGTAGTCAAACACCCTCATGGGCCCCGGCGTGCGTGTTGTAGGAACACACATGACGTCTAGGAATGCTACGTGGGTCAATAAGTGAATTCAAGTTCGAACAAGATCCTTCTATGCGGATCAATAGGAGTCGACAGTGTTCGAACCTTCAAATAAATACACGGTTGAGGCAACCGGTGTATTTATTTTAATACATACATATTAGGCCTTCAAAACCTATAATCAAGAGAATTCACAAACAAAGGCATCAAGCTTGAGAAACCCGATCCTCTATTAATAGCTCCACAGAGTTGACAATGTTCATCCACAAAATGGAAATGACCTCAAATACACCCCGTTGATGGCCATATTGAATGTTTATCTCAACGGAGGGGTTTACAAATACTTTCAAATTATATCCAAATGCTCATCAAAATTCAAAACTCCAAAAATCATCCAAAGTCCAAGATATTTAAAATTGAAATCCATCCATCAAACACTTAAAGCAAAATTCATCCACCCTCCGCAATAGGTTGCCGAGCTGAGATAGCTAAATTTACTTCGGCTCACATAGAGTTAATGCCTAGTCGAAAATATTACTAGGGATCATTCTCAAACAATCTCCTGCCATTAAGGAAGTAATACGTGTCCTTTGACTGACGCTTTTGCCGCTAGATGACACCGCAGGATAATTGGTTATGACCTAGGGCCTCTAAACCGAGTGGTTTTGCCGCTAAATGGCACCACGAAATACCGATTATGGCCAGAGCCAATACACTCCTTAATGACATCAAATCCTTGAGATATGAATCAATAGGATATGATCGATATGGCACAAAGCCCTCTATTAATAAAGGTGGATTCAAATTTATCCCATTAGACAAACATTCACCCCAGGTCAACAAGGTCTCCTTGGACGAAGCAACTCATGGCTACTGACAAGGATCCTTCTGTTATGTTGGGTCGACTACCTCCTCTGACTAAGTAGACCCGGGACCACGATGGCCCGGGACGACGGAACCATGGGATTTTGATCGGGTCTATCATCCATTCCCCCACCATCCGCTTTAAGTGCAAGATGGTGAAGATTTATATTTTAAATATTAAACTTGAACTTCCAACATCCAAACCCTTCAGAATCTTCAAATTCTCAAATCCAAACCAATGTTGCTACTATATGCCAGATACTACGCATCTCTATGTATCTGATTGACGACTAGCCTTAATCGAAAGTTCTTTCTCGTGACCGGGAGGGGTAATTAACTATAGGGCTTGCGCCTATAGGAAACCAGAACTCAGATTATAAAGTCCTCACAAAATGAGGGCGAAATCTCTGGGTAGTGTCTTATCTACAAACCCATCTGCCTTCCAAAATTTACCCCATAACTTATTCCATTAAAACTCCCCCGAAAAAAAAAAAAGCAAACAGTCGAGCGGAGGCCGGGTTGTTGTAGTCGGGCGGAGGCCGGGGCTGAATTTTCGGAGCCCACAGTTTGTAAAGCAATGATAGTGGTCCCCTTATAGATGGAAAGGCTGGATTTAGGTTATTCTTATTATAGATGAATTGGTAAATGATGGGATTAATGGTGAGGACATGGTGTGTAAAGAAAGTAAGGAGGGTGAGATAATGCAATAAAGAGTTGAAAGTATATGATTTACAAATTAGTATAAATTAAAGCCTTATCAATTCTCGTAATGAACTCTTTAAATTGAATTCCTTTTATCACATTTCCATAATTCTTCCTCCATCTTGCTTTTCACTTGGCTTATTGTCCTTATCTTCTCTTGCTTGATATGCTTCCAACTTCCTTTGATGCTCAAGAAATCCTTTCCCCTCGTGTATTTTTCGGGTAAACAGAATCTTCCAAAGAAAGAGTCGTGATAGGTGGCTAGGTCGACTAAAAGAAAAGCTGGTTGGAGCATGCAAAGGGCATTTTGATGTGATCAGTCAACATACGAAAAAGAGAGAAAGAGAACCAAGATATGTACAGGCTTTCTTGGTTCAAGATAATAAGAATTTTCAAATTATTTAAATGCTGAAAACCTAAAAATAAGATATTATTTATAAAAATCTAAACATTAGGAAACATGATAAATAATAAGAACTATTAACTTATCATTTACCTGAAAGATAGGTTATTAGATAGGAGAATATTCTTATCTTGATAACCTTCTTTATTATTTGCATAAAGCCTATCTGCATCTAGACAAATCCTTGCTTTGAGTTATAAAATAATTTACTCACTCCTTTATGTGGTCAGCCTGATTGTAGGACCAAAAACTAAAGACTTTAAAGCAAGCTCCTTCGATTTGAATTGTGGCCCACTTATAAGACACCACATAACCTTGTATCTTTCATAAAACTAGGTTGATTTATGAACTTGACTTTGGATCTGAACATGGATCTACTTTGGGTTTGAATTTGACTTGATCTTGATGCTAGAGCCTAAAGCCTCTTAGATAGAAAAAAGGGAGAAAGGCGGGGTAACTAGGTTTGAATTATGGTATTTGTTGACTATGCTACCAAAGTATCTAATGTAGCGAAATGTTTTATGATCCCCTTAAACAACAAATCAAATTCTCATATTATGTCTTAATGTAATGCCCTATACAATGTGAAAAGCATCCATTGCTCCAAAATGTTAGAACACAAGAACAAACAACTCTAATGTTCAAGAGAGAATAAAATTTTAAACTCAAATATATTTTCTGAAACAAAAACTTCATCCAAATTTAACTTAGTAGATATTAAATTAAAAAGCAGCTCAAAAGAAAAGGAATCGGCCAAATCTAACAGAGGTGGAAAATCCTCAACACATAAACATAGACAAAAAACCTAATATAGCTCAACCAGAAGGAATAATGGCTGAGAAGGAATCATGAATCCAAGTTGAATGATCTTACGTGTGGGGGAATCATTAATTGAAGTTCAATAATCTTACGTTTTAGACAAATAGTCTACTTCGTTGAATGAAACTGTAAGCAGGATCCCCAAAGGTAAGGACAAGACATTATTGAGCAAAACCATCGAAAACTCATTCAAGTTCCCAGATTTTGTGGCATGTTTAGCAACATCCATTACTCTGCGCAGTGTCAACTATAGAAAGCATTTGTCAGATAAAAGTCAGATGGAAGATATGCAGCAAAACAATAAGAAAGAGTACAGTAGAATGTCTTGTAATAACAGGGATGCTGAATTATAACTGGATGAAAAAAAAACCATTTTCAGTTTATACAAGTATCATGGATGTTGCTATGAAATATTATATATATATATATATAAATATATAAACCAAAATTCTTAGAACTAATAGAGAAATTCATAGAAGTGAATAACCAGAATGAATATAGCAACTAATTATTGTTCAAGTAGAACGAAAAGCTATATGCAAGGATGATTAGCAAATGAAAACTCTACCTTATAAGTTAACATTGCTAATTATTATTCTGGAAATGGGTGCAGTTCAAAAACTGAAGTTTCTTTTCTTCCCAAAGAACTTGTCCTTAACAGCGGGTCCAAGTGGAACTGTTAGCACCAATATGGTAAAAGCAATACATATCAAATATTGCAGCTGGACACATAGCCTCTCTGCTTAGGACAACTCTATCCTCCACATCCAGCAAACGCTTTCTGTTAACACATGCCAATTTGAAGCACAAAGTAGGTGCACTTGATTTTTGATATTATGGCAATGCAGATTAATTACATGACATGGGTATTAAGTACAGACGCCCAAATTGATTTTCATATTTAGGTTTGAAGCTAAAATTTGCTTCTCATACACTTTTGTTTTAAATAATTTTCTAAACTATCCAGCTGAAATAGGCATTCAACACCTCAAATTCACAAGTATAAATAATAAAATGATCTACTATATCACTGTTAGGTGAGGCTTCCTTGAATCCCCTTTCTCTCTCTTGGATATGTATTCCAAGTATGTATATCTAAGAAACTGTATATTCTACAAATTAGCAAATATTGTTCCTGCATATCTTAGCAAAAAAATCATACAACACCATACACTTAAAACTGTACCAAATTATATAACTTACTGCACTCTCAGAAAAAATGCAAAATAAATGCTATTAGTATGCATTACAAATTAAGTATGTAGGACAAACATTAATAGATTTCTGTAAGGTTTACCGAGTATGATGCAGTCAAAAAACAATTCAAAATTTGCCACGAGTAGCCAACTGCATGAAAAGATAAATCTGTTGCTCCTCCAGAAATAGCTGAGATTATCTGAAAAGAAATAAAAAACACATCGATTCACCTAAATTAAGAGTTACAACGCCAGCTAAAAGAGAAAATACAATAGGTCCAATCAACACTACATAGCAATTCGTCAATGGTTAATAAACATAGGCATCAAAAGATTACTTTTAACACATTTTGTTCGGTATTAATATATTAAGCACACAAATTTTATAATCTACATAACCAAAATAACTTTATGCTAAAATTAAGTTGATGTTAGTCCTAGACGTGAACCTGTGGTTGTTGTTAAATGTCTTGGGATCAATCAAGGAGGATTTATGTCCCCTTTGTTAAAGTATACAGCACAACCAAGAGAGAATCAATTAAAGTCTTTAAAAATTAATAATTATTTTCCCGGAAGCATTAAAACACCATTTTTTACCACTTTTGTGAAACAATAAATACTTTACAATCATGGACAAAATATATCATAGATTCATGTTCAAGAAATATGCCTCAAACTGATAATTTTTTTTTCTTTTTCATCTCTAAAAAAAATATTTTTTCAATCTTATTTAGCAAGCTTTAGGAGAAAGATAATTTTCCACAGTTAATCATATATCCAAGATAAAATTAAGATTCTTAATTGATTATCCAACAACGATATCACAAATCAACATACAATCGCATATGAAATAGTGCAAGTAAACAAAGAGCAGAAATATAAAAACAAAAAGTAAAAATATGTAAACTAATTTATAGTGGTTTGACCCACGTGTCTATGTCCACTCTCCAAATCCTCTTCTTGAGAATTCTACTGGAACTCTCACCTTTTGCTCCTAGCAAGAAAGAGAAGTCTCGCTCCTCCACAAGGTTATTAAAAAACCCTTACACGCTATTATCCTCGAAAACCCCACATACCCTAGCCGCTTCAGCTAGATCCACGAAGTACATAAGACCTCCCCAAGATCTTCACAAAGTTCATCAAGAGCTCCACAACATATAAGAATTGAAGGAAGTGATTGGATAAACAACCAATGTGAAAACCTCACACATATTCCAAAAATTCTCTCAAGAAATTCCTCATAAGCTTTCAAATATCCCCTCTTAGGGTGGGGCTTAGGAGTTTCCCTGTAATTTTGTGTAAGAACTAGTTGATCTGGTTCAACGAGCGGGGTCATGCAGACGAGCAGGATCGCGAAACAGGCGATCCGAGCAGTCGTGTGCGGCTTGTATATGCCTATTTGAAGGATTTTTTTCGCCATTCTAACTGACTAATCGCATTCAGGAGTGAAAATTAGCGATACCTCTTGTGCCAAACATTCTATTCACTGATATCTTTTGCAGCAAATCGCGTGAGAAGTTCAGTTGAGAGAAATGACAACGAGGAAGAAGGAAGAGAGCAAGTTTTCAATTTCATTTCTTTTGATATTGTTTTTCTTCTGTGATTTAATCCTAAGAAAAGATAAGTTATTTTAAAGGCAGATAGAAGAAGAAATTGAAAAGTGAAGTGAAGAAAATTCTAGGGTAAACAAATCAGTGAACTTTTCATTCATATCCATAGAAGGGGTAATTGAATTTAATTGTTCTTTTACATTAACTTATAAATATTTTATTTTTTCAATTAATTATTTTATCTTTTCTAACTAACAACATAATAAGTGATTAACAAATAGAAAGGAAAAATATAGTGAGGAGTGTCTTGATTCAAAGCAAAAGAGAAGAAAACATTTTGAGGTAATTATAAGTGCATTAGATTTAAAATTAAGTCATGAATCCATCAAATGATAAATTGAATTTAGAAGCATAATGAAGTTATGGCATATAATCTACTTAAAGAGATAAGGAATTTTAAAATATTAAATTAGAGAATTCACTAGTAGTATGTAAAATGACTAATAAGGTCTTTTATATAGGTAAATATAAAAAATATCTATGTGCATTAAATAACTAGTTCTAGAGAATGAGAACAATTCTAATAAATAATATTTGAGATGTTATGTTGACGAATATTTTCGCATCGACTCGACCCCGATCAAGCCCGACAAAGCTCGATCGCGCTCGATCAACTCAATTGATCATCGTCGAGGTGAAATTAATTCAAATTAAGCCTCAATTTAATGATACAAAAATTCTCCAACATGTTAATCGCATAAATTAATTATAATTAAAAAGTTAGAGAAATTAAGATAAATTTCTCACTTAAATTTGACGACGAGGACTTCCTAGGTAAAATCTATCATTATTGGAATACGGAGCAAGTGAAGCAGCACATTTCCAAAGTTCAAGTTGAGTACTCATGCTTTTATTTTATAATAATGATGTTATTTTCTTTAATTCAAGTTCATTGAACTAATTAATATTTGCAAGTTATTGGTTATTATAAAATATTAGCATTCTTTTTTTCATAAATGACAAATTGGTTCATATATGTAAAAAAGTACTAGTCCAGTCTTTCTTTGATTTTGTTATAGGTAGATTGGTTCTATATTATAAATTTAGTCTACCCAAGTATTATAAACACACCTATTGTAAGAAAATATTATGGAATAAAATAATTTCTGATTTTCTACCTTTCTCTCTACGTGTGCTATTTGTCTTAGGAGTTTACACCTACTCAAAAGGTGTCAAAGCTTCTTGGATAACTAAGAAGCATAACTTCCCTGCATGAACCCAATTTGATTTTGAGAAACATTAGCATCATGTTGTAATCTATGCTTAATTGCTCTCTCCCATAATTTTAATGTAATGTTTAATGTATGACATAATAAATTAATTTTTCAACAATTCACACACTCTTGTGCATTACCTTTATTCTTAAAATTTGGATCAACACTCTTCTTCACACATCTGTCATCTTTATAATCTTAGTAATAATAGTAAAACTTTAGTAAGCCAAGACATTCCTTGATCTCCTAAGCATTCCCCCATCAACAAGTTCCGCTGCTTTTCTACACTTCATTTTCTTTAAAGTCTCTCCAATTTCAAGTTTACTAATATGACAATACAAACAAAAATCTCTATTTTCATTTAGAGTATCAAGATAACTAAAACTAATTGTACTCTCATAATCTTCAGTGAAAAACTTATCAAAATATCTCATTCACATATATTGAATATCATCTCTTAAAAAAATACTTTTATCTTTATCCTTAATACACTTCACTTGAACTAGATCATTTTATTTTTTTGCTTGGCTAACTTATACATACATCTTTCACACTCCTTAGTATTTAATCTACTATATACACATATATATATATATATACCTACAGTTCTCTTTATATATTTTCCAACTCTTCAAGCTTTTATATCAAAACTAATTTTTATAACAAAAATTCTTATTTTTTATTTTTTCATACATATTTTGATTCTACTAACAACTATTTTTACTATTAAAAGCTTTCTCTTTTGATTCTTCAAACAAATACTTTACAACCTTAGACTATTTTTTCCCATATAATATTAACTTCCTTAAAAATAACTAAAATTTTGAGATTTTAAATCTTACTCTCAAAAATATTTTTATTAGCATTTTTTATATTATCTCATCTAAACTTAGAGTAATATTTTACTTTATTTTTCATATTATATCCCTTTTATCTTAAATTATAAAATTAATAAGTGGTATTGTATACATAAACTTTCACTTGGAATGACTTTACATCTTTTAAATATAAACGATCTATTTTTCTTATAAAAAATAATTAATTTGAGTTTTACAATGTCTATTCTATTAAGTGATGAGCATAGTTTAAAATTGCGCAATCAGAGGCATGCCTTGAGGCGCGCCTCTGCGCAATTCTGGGCAAAATCGTCTCATTGCTTAAGCCTTTTTGACTCTTCGTGAGGCGTACGCCTCTTTCATTGTGAGGCGCGCCTCTGAGGCTAAATTGTGCAATTCAGTGTGAGGCGCACGCCTCTAGAAACCGAGACCCACACACTTAAGGGGTTGTTGAGGAGATTGGGGAGCAATTGGTTGTTGAGGTGGTGATTGACAATGCTAGTGCATACAAAGCAGCTGATCAGATATTGATGGAGAAGAGGAAACACCTGTATTAGACCCCCTGCACAGCACACTGTATCGATCTCATATTGGAAGAACTTGGTGGTTTACCTCAATACAAGAGCGCTCTTTCTAGGGCAAAGAAGATCACAAAGTTCATCTAAAATCACTCATGGGTCTTAGCCTTAATGAAAAAGTTTTCAAAGAAGGAAATCATTCGCCCTGCAACCATTAGGTTCGTTATTACGTTTGTGCACTACAAATCACTTTCAATTCCTAATGTAAGTTTATTCTACAAGTTTGCCACATCGTATTTGACACTGTAAAGCCTACTGGATGTGAGACAACCTCTTGAAGCGATGTTTACATCAACACAATGGATTAATTCTGCGTGGGGGAAGAAAACTGAGGGGAAGGAAATATGAAGTCTAATTATAAATGATAAATTTTGGATTACTATGACCTATGTCATATTGAGCAAAAGACCCTTGGTACAAGTTCTACGTTTAGTGGATGCCAAGAAGAAACCAGCCATGGATTTTATTTATAATGCAATGGATGAGGCGAAGGAGTTGATTGCACATAACTTGGGAGGAGAGGAGGTAAGTTATAGAGAGATTTGAGATATCATTGATGCTCGGTGGGAGGTCCAGTTACACCGTCATCTACATGCAGCGGCGTATTATCTCAATCCTCAATTTCAATATTTAGAGAGGAAATCCTCAAACCCGAAGGTGAAGCTTAGCTTTTATCATTGCATGGAACGACTAATATCGGACCAGACCATCAAGGAGCTTGTAGATTTATAACTTGTTATATTTTGAAATAGGGAGGGATTTTTTGGTCTGCAAGCAGCAAAATCAATTATTGCCAAACGGTCTCTAGGTATATTTATTTTTGTAAAGGCATAACACTTTAATATGTTCTGATTATCATTTTTTCTTCTTGAAAATAGTTGAATGGTGGATCTAATTTGGTGATTCCAACTCTGAGTTATAGAGTTTTGATGTTAGAGTTACTTGTTCTTCTTTTGGGTGTGAGCGAAACTGGAGTACATATATATAGTCAAGTGCAAACAGAGAGAAGAAATCGACTTTCAACACTCAGAATGAACTCCCTTGTGTATATTATGCACAACAAGAGGTTGAGAATAAGAGGTTAAGGAATAAGGGGTTGAAGGATGATGAGGACCTGTTAGTGTGTGATGATGTGGCATCTGAGATAATGAGTGGTTCATAGATGATGAGACGGATTTTTCATTATCAGACCTGCAGTTAGAGGATCTAAGTGTGAATGTCTTGAGGGACGATGTAGATCAAGTGGGCACATCCACTAGTACCACACCACACACATCCACTAGTTCTGCAGCACAACAACCAAATAAAGGTATTTCATAAATTCTTATTGCTATTACATTATATTTATATCAAGTGGGCAATTAACATGATAATAATCATTCTTATTGAACAAGGAAGAAAAAAGTGAGTCATATTGAAGATGATGAAGATATAATATTCATAGATATAATTGGAGAAGAAAATTCTCTTGAAGATCCATTTAGTGATGAGACATGATTGGATTTTATATGTTCTTTCTTATTTGTACTTTGGGAATTTTGATTGACTAATATTTTGTGGTTCTATACTTTGGGACATGATTTTATTGCATCTATTTTATGACTTTCCACTAATTTCACTTGTCATTTAGATGTTTTAATTGTATGATAGAATCTTACTATTATTTACCTGTTAAAACCTTTAAATTCTCATTTACGCAATTCTTCATCCATGAGGCTTACGCCTCACACCGCCTCGAGGCTTATTTACGCAATTTTAAACCTTAGTAATGAGATGCCACTATCTCTTCTTAAATAATGTATTAAAAATTACAAAATTTTAATATATAACAAAATCTAGTATGATCTTATAACCTTCATTAGTCGCTCCAAACTAATAACCATCATAAACATTTTTAAAATCTTCTATCACTCTACCAAAATATCCATTTAAATCTTCTCCAATCAATTTTTTTTTCTTTAAAAGGTGTCATTTATATTAATTCTTCTAAATTATTCTAAAATTTTAATAATGAACAAATATTCAAACTTATTAGAGGAGCATATGTATTTATAATATTAATAATATTCATATTAATAATAATCTTTAAAGCTATAATTTTATCTCCCATTCTATTAATTTTTATAATATTATCCTTAAGACATATTTATAATCACATCTACATCACTTCTAATATAAATCCTACCTGAATGTTAAAGTTTAAATTCTAAGCTATCAATCTCCTTAACATTTTCTTCAACTTATTTAGTTTCTTGAATATATAAAATATATATCTTCCAATGAATTATAATATCTAATTCCATTAATTTTTCAATAAAAGAACCTATTTTTCAAGTTCCTATCCTAATCCTGGTTTCATGAACTACCTCTTTACCCACATTTTCCAATGATGTGAAACCCCTTATTTAACACTACGCCTGAGTGCTAGAGTAACGACCCTTACACACTTTTCACTGTATTCATGTCATATAGTGTGTCGCTTCTAGGAAACACCCTAGTATTAATGCAATGTATTAAATGATTCATATCATGAATATTCGACAAATTTTATGGTGGTTGTCGACCATCTAATGTAATTATCCACTTTTTTCATCTAGGACTTGGGACCTAGCAACCAAGGCGTCAAGCTTAGTGCCTAACACCAAAAGACTTGTAAATACCATTTGCATAAAAGATCATAAGTTTGGTTTAAGTTAGCACCAAATAGGAGTCTTTTCTTTTACTTCAAGCTTCTAGCTTTATATTTCCTTTCCTGTGGGTTTTAAGACCCTTCAGCATTTCCGAACAAAAAAATATTTCATGGCGGAATATTAAATCATAAAATACCAACATAAGCACATGGAAGCCACATGTAACTAAATTAGAGAAAGTATGCCTTATAGTATTCAAAATGTCAGAATTCTACAATAGCAGCGATGGTAATACCATTAAGACTAGTGCAGTCCAGACTTTGATTCCATGGTGCTTTTTGAAAAGGTATGTTTCGCCAATAGCTGTCATGACATTGGCAACATTCTTAAGAACGGTTACCATGGCAACGTTGATGAACTTCAAACTGCAGAAAACAACAGAACCAATGAAACGCCTTAAACAAAAGCATTTTTCATCTTAAAGTGGCAACAACACAAATTTATTTTGGTTTGGTAACTTCAAAGGAAACAAAGTTATAAGAGAACATTAAATGTGTCTTCTTTGCCAACATGAATTCACTTGTATGTATATGTTCCATTCTCAACACTAAAATGCAGTGTCAATGGATAAATTATAACTGAAAGCAAAGGAAATCATTTAAAGAGTTGTGAAGAAGTATCAAACACAATGCAAAATGTTAAGCCCTAAAAAGGAAAACAATAAACACAAAAGAATAGTTCTTTCACAAAGAGAGAAGACAGGCAACATATAAGTATTATCTTATGTGCAAATTTCCAAAGAAAGATATTGGGCAATGAAAAAAATTCTACCATTTTACAATGTTATATAATACCAAACCATAACAAAAGGCAAATGTCCCTAAACCCAGTGTATCCTCAGGGATACCATACCAGGAAAAGTAGCAAATATTATTTTCTAAATAATGACATTTGAAATCGGGATGCAATTGAGGCGTGAAAAGAAATTTATAACAATAACAACATCATCAAGCCTTTATCTCACTACATGAGGTTGGCTACATGAATCTTTCTCTCCATTGTGTTCTGTTAAGAGTTAAATTCTCATTCAAATCTAATAAAGGTCATTTCTAATATTTTCTAACCAAGTTCTTAAGGTCTACCTCTACCTTTCTTATCATAAGTCAAATCTAATACATCTACTTTCCTAACCGGGTCGTTAGAAGGCCGTCATTTTATTTGACCAACCATCTAAGGCGACTCTTTGAAATCTTATCTTCCACTGGAGCTACTCCAACCTTTTCATATATATGTTAATTTCGTATCCTGTCTCTAAGAGTAATGCCCCAAATCCACCTGAGCATCCTCGCCTTTGCAACACTTAACTTAATATTAGGTTTCACTTTTAATGGCCAACATTCTGCACCATAAAGAATTGCTAGTCTTACCACCATCTTATAGAATTTTCCCCTAAATTTGAGGGGGGGCTTTTCTATCACACAACAAGCCTGATGCATTCCTCCACTTCAACCATCCAACTTGAATTCTACTAATAATATCCCAATCTATTTCACCATCACTCTGAGCAACATACCCAAGATAACTAAAGTGTGCAATCTTATTTATGATATGATCGCTCAAAGTAACAATCTCCCCACAAAAACTATTACTATTAAAATTATATTCCATATATTTAGTTTTAGATCAACTTTGAAAACCTTTAGACTCTAAGGATGACCTCCATAATTGATGCTATCAATGATTTATGTACTTTTTATTTTGTTTGAACAATAGTATATTCTGTTTTCTTTTCTTTTTTTTAGCTATCCAATGATGGGAAAGCATCCAATGATCATGGTAGGTGTGCATATGGCTTGGTAGACCTTTGGTTTGCTGGCTTGATTGGTCCCTGGCTGCTGCTGGTTCGCAGGTTGGTTGTTTTGGAGCATTCGGTATTGAGCTTGTTCCCTAAGTTGCTTGAGCTGAAGTTTAGTAGCTCATAAATATCCAAAAAGGTACATCATTATGAAGTTTACTTTTGGAGTGGCCTTGTCCCTTCCCCTTCCCCTTTTCTTCTTGTTTCTTGGGATTCCGTGGCTTGTATTTTATGGGGGCTGAATTCTATGCTGAGAATTCAATGATAAGCTATTAATTTTCCTTTGTAAGGTACAACCTCTTGCAAATGACTAGTGAGAACATCCATGACTAAGGCAAAAAGATATGGGCTTAAGGCTGATCATAGATATAATCCAACTAAAATAGGAAAATACTTTGTCAAACCACCTTGTTTTTTTTTTTTTAAACCACCTTGTGTTTGAACACAAGTAACAGCTCCTGCATGCATGACAAAAAGAAAAACAAGAAGCAAAATAATACAATGAACTTATGTTAAAGATGAAAGCAGATTGATCTAAGGTCACAACTGATTCACGAATGATTTGAGGCGCGCAATAAAAAGATTTAATATTCTCTGCATAAAGCAAGCATCTGTTACAATTCATCAATCAACTACACAACAACATCAATCCTTGGGGGCTCTCATTTCTTCGTGCTTCTTTCTCTCACTAATGTTCTTTGAGAGAGAAGTTCCCATGATGGGAGGTGGTCCTAAGGCACCTCCTTCCTCTCCAACTTTAACAACAATGGCATAGGTCGAAGGAACACATGTTCTGGCAACTATTGGAAGGTTCTCAAAGTAGGTTGTTCAATTCTAGAGGATCTCGATGGTGGTGGCAATCGCAAAGTGCTGAAAAGATCAGGTTGTGCCCCCTCCACAATGTTTGGAGCTTCTCGGGGAAAATTGAAAGTCTCTTGGCCTGTATTCGGTTCTCAAGGCCATGTTTCGCTCGCTCTTACATGCATAAACGGGGTGAGATGATGTTCGGATCAGTCTCTGCTGAACGTGAGTGTAAAATCCGCAAAACATCGTTTTAGGCTTCGCACGCTTTTTAAAGCGCCGCGACGAGATTTAAGTGAAAAAAATTCGAGGTTGTTGGATTTTGATGGAAATAATTTTGAAAAATTCTACGCAAAAATTATAAGAAGTTTGATATATAGAACTTGTATTCAATTTCGCTTAAATTAAGAGATAATTTTTAGAAGTTTAAAAATACCCAAACTACCCCTCAGCCTTTCTTAAGCCAAATCTACTTAAGTGAGGGCAATTAGGTCTTTAGGCCTTTCCCATTATTCCTTATTAGGCAAACCAAACCCCCCACTCTCCCCCTCATTCGGTCTTTTTGCCAAGGAGAGAGGGGAGCGCACGGGTGGAGGCGACAAGGAGAGAGGGGAGCGCACGGGTGGAGGCGACGGGAGAGGAATCGGGCGGCTCCGGCGGCGGTTTCCGGCGGCCAAACTTGGAGAAAATCGTAGGGGAGATTAAGGAAAGGCTAAGGTATGCATTAGAACAATGCTTTTCCATCTCTTCCTCAAGATTTTTAAATGAAAAGATTTCTAGGTTTTTAGAAAACATGGTTTTTCTTTGAGAAAAGTTTAGGGAAGGGTAGTGTGATGTTTCTAAACCCTAATGTGTTTAGTTTTTATGAAAATATGGATCTTTGAAATCTAGGGTTTTATTCGATTTGGATTTTCTCTTAAAATGCCTTTGTAGAAAAGTTTCTAATTGGGGTTAGGAAGTCTTTTTGTGAAGATGGATTCTTTTTAGAAGAAGTTTTTGCATGCCCTAATAGTTGGGGTTTTTCAAAAGCTAGAGTTAGGATGAAATCCTAATTCTAGTAAAGATAAAAAGGATTTAGCATGGATTAGGTGAGGGGTTTTAATAGAAAAAAAAAACAATGCTTAATGTGTTGATTAGCTACATGCTTTGCCTAGGGTTTTCTTTTAAGGTTTGAGGGAGGAAACTTATGTTTACAGATTATGTTTTGTTATTTGTAGAGTTGATTTCATAAGAGGAAAAGGGGGGCATAAGGATTTTTGAAGGCTCGCCTTGTGGTGTACGAATTGAGGTAGGTGGAATGGATATTCTTATGAATTTTAAACAAATTTTCTTTCATTGCAATTATATTGAAGTGACAAATCCCTTACGCTCATTATGAAAACTATTATGGCTCATGTTCCTTAGTAAGTTTATGGACACTTGATGCAAATACAAAAGTTCTCTTTATGTAAAAGTACAATTTATGGATCACATGCTCATTTCTCTATTTATGCTATACATGTCTTTCCTCTTACATGCAAAAGCACACATAAGCATATCAAGCATGCATTTCTTTATGGAAACATACAAGTGGTTAGTTTAAGAATGATTTACATCAAGCATTTCTTATGGTTATATAAATACTAAATGTATGTGCATGTTGACGCGGGAGTATCACATGGAAAAGGAGGCTCTTATGAGCCATGGAAAAGGATGGTTCCTATGAACCAATGGAAAAGGAAATGGCCAATTTATATGTACCTGATCAGTACAAGTGATACTCCTGAGACGGGTGTTATAGTTTTATATATATTAAACTGTTATGAATGTTTCATACACATGTTACATGTAATTGAGATTATCCCTTGAGGCATGATGTTTTAAAAAGGAAGAAAGGAAAGGTTATGGAAGGATTAAGCATTTGAAAGTTGAGGTAAAGGTATGCTTTTCTTTGAGCACAAATTGTTTTATGATCGATGATTCTTTTGCTAAAATACTCAAAGCATGTTATAGTTTCCTCTCTTGATTTTAAGTTTATTTGAATTTACATTCTCACCTATTGAGTATAAGACTCACCCTCGTTGTGG
This sequence comes from Dendrobium catenatum, assembly GCF_001605985.2. Taxonomy (NCBI): domain Eukaryota; kingdom Viridiplantae; phylum Streptophyta; class Magnoliopsida; order Asparagales; family Orchidaceae; genus Dendrobium; species Dendrobium catenatum. The sequence continues at coordinate 1,323,195 of NW_021319375.1, forward strand.
GAATACTTTTCAGGAGGATCTAGGAAGGGGTAAATGGCCGACCAACCACCGCGCACCTACCGTCGTAGGGAGACGACGGGCGGCAGGTTTTTTTGTGTTTTGATGTTTTGTATTGAAAGATTAGAATTAGAATGTAAGAGAAAAAGGTTATACTTGTGGATCCCCTTTTGTATCTTTTTGTAATCTTAATGCTAAATCCATCGATTGGTGATTTTTGAAAGAAAGAAAAGAAAAAGTTTATGTTTGAAGATTGTAGTGGCTCTTTCTTTATGTTGATGCTTCATTTTGGAGTTATGTTAATTGTCTTGTAAAGTTTCTTTTATCTTCTTTATGTCCGATCTTTGTTCCAACCTCGCACTTGCGAGCTAACCGGGCCGGGTCGTGACAGTGAGGGACCTCCTCCAATCCTAAGAAGTTGAAGGATGCTGGCTGCTTCAAAACCCAGGATAATGCCGCTCATGATCCCATTTCTTCTGTATCGGAAGCTCCATCGCAAAGTGTGGCTATCATTTTCTTCATTTGGCCATGAAACACGACCTGAATCAAGCTCTTCAACCAGCATGGATTGCGATCGACAAGGTCAGCAACTTGACTTGGAGGCACCTAGGCGCACTTCCCAACCCGATTCTTATGAGTCGGCTCGTATGTCTTGCGATTGACAAACCCAAGAAGGGGAGTATAGCGAAACCAAGAAGGGGAGTATAGCAGCTCGCGTGAGTCTGTCAATGAAGCCGCTAGCAACGACCTCGTGTTCGATGATGTGGACGGTGCAACAGATCGTGACGACCAGGAGCTTCAAGACGCCAACTGCAGCTCGAGTGTTGAAGGTTCAAAATTGGACGACGATATAGACAATCAAGACCCTATAGACAGCTGTGAAGAGCCATTGGACCAAGTCCAAGTTTGTGTTCCGACTATGAACGTCCTATGTGGGGATGATTTGGCTAAATTCAATTATGCTGATGGAGTGGATAGGTAGATTGGTATGGAATTCGATGTTGTTCATGATCAAAAATGTAGGTGTGTAAAATTCCCAATTACAAACAATCATGATCACATAGCTAAAGGGAATGCACAATAGTTGTTGGTAAAAATGGCCCAATGGCTAAAGGTAATTGTTTGGAGCCAAATTCTCATGAGCAATTGAGCAATTGCCTCCCCAATATGGTAATACTTCTCATCGACCATTTGCATGGAAACAGCCAATTTTTACCAAGCTTGATAAGGTTTCTAAGGAAGAGATTCTTGCTAAAGATGGCATTTCTTTGAATCGCAATGTGGCCTCAGTTCAAGACAATGTTTTCAAACTTGAGACAACCTTGGTTGGCTAGTTACTAAGAAAATGTATCCCCCACTATTTCTTGCAGAATGAGTTCACTAGGAGGTGGTCGCAATGTTGGAGGGGCAGGAATGCAAAAAAGCATGGTCATCCCTATGGCACCGCTACTATCATGGTAGTCGGGATTCTCGAGGCACTTACTTGCAACAGCATTTTAACTCATCCGGAGCACTAGGATACTACTCAGGCCTTTGGGCTTGAACTTGATCTCCTCGTGGTGTTCACATCATTAAAAAAATTTTAATTACAAGTATAGGATTGTTTAAGAAAGTTTTAAATATAATTGGGAGGAAATTAATTATGGAAAAAAATCTAATTTGAATTCAAATCTGAGAGGAATTTATAAAGGGCAAGCGGGCTAATTTGGGAGGGAATTATGGGAGCCTATTTAAGGCTAACTATGGGGTGAATTTAGATTATGTTTGGCGTTTGCTGAAATTAGAATTTCTTAGGTTATTTGGGCTTTAGCTGGTAGCTACGGGTTTGGGAGGGCCGGATCTTCCTCTCGAATTGAAGATCCAACTGTATCTTGCTAATTTCTTTCATATATTTTATAATAAAAATAATTTCGATGTGCTTTTCTTCCTAATTTATCATTGTCGTTCGCTGATTTCAAGAAAATTGCATCCCTTCCTATCAAATTGGTATCATAGCATAATTCAGGTACTTATGGATATAAGAAAAATAGAAATGTTGTAAGGGGAGATCAGACAATTGAAATCTGATTTTGTAAAGATTTTATGTTTCGAAAAGCAATTTTCATCAATCCATGAGAAGATCAATGAGAAATTTTCCATCATGGAGGAGATGATAAAGAAGCTTCTTGAGGGCCAAACAAAACTAACTACATCGGAGGTGAGAGCATCATTGACCGGACAAGAAAATGGGAAAAACCCTAATATAGAGATAATGACAGAGAATCAGGAGGTGAAATTTTTTGGGGAAGAAGAGGAGATGCCATCTTTGGAATCACTTCCAAGGAGGGGAAATGGTCGAGTAAGATTTTTGGTAGAACTACAAAGTTTGGAAGAAAAAGATAGGAAGAAGATAGAAGCATCAGACACTGTTCAGAAGCGTTCCAACCAGTTCATGAGTTGATTCCTCCGTGGGAACACAAGAATGCTATCTTTTGAAAGGATGGAGTCTTTCATATCAGTGTTAGTCTATACCATTATCCTCAACTCTAGGACGATGAGATGAAGATATTGATCAAGGAGATGCTGGAGGCATGAATCACTCGATCTAATGACAATCCATTTTTCAGTTTAGTGCTATTAGTCCAGTACTTCAACAGCAGTTCCCTTCGTTCCACCTTAATGATAAGGTGCCACTTTGGAAGGGGAGTATTGATAAACTGGCTGATTTGATTAGGAGAGAATTAGGAAGTTTACTAATTAAGAGGGAACTATTTAGGGAGGTTCTTAATTAAAGGGGAATTGTTTAAGAAAAGTTTTAATTACATTTGGAAAGGAATTATTTAGGACAAGAGATCTAATTTGAATTCAAAATCTAAGAGGGAATTATTTAGGGAAAAGGAGGAATTAAGGGGGGTAATCTAGGAAAGTTTTAATTACAATTAGAGGGAATTAATTATGGAAATAAATCTAATTTGAATTCAAATTTGAGAATGATTTATAAATAGAAAGGGGGCTGATTTGAGAGAAAATTATGGGGAGCCTATTAAAGGCTAACTATGGGGTGATTTCAGATTATGTTTAGAGTTTGCTTAAATTAGAATTTCTTAGATTATTTGGGCTCTAGCAGATAGCTATGGATTTGGGAGAGCCGGATCTTCCTCTTGAATTGAAGATCCAACTGTATCTTGCTATTTTCTTTCATATATCTTATAATAAAAATAATTTTGGTGTATTTTTCTTTCTAATTTCTCATTGTCGTTCGCTAATTTTGAGAAAATTGTATCCACTTCCTATCAGATAACTCCCCTTGGACCACTCGGCCTCAACTTGTTTGGGATCTCAACTGGCTTTCCCTTTTTCATAAAATGATTTTCCAACATATTCCCAGAAGATACAATGAAGATGTTATGTTTTGTGCCCAAAGAGCTATAGAGTGTAATTTTGTTTGGTGCTTTGATGATAGCACTTCGTATAGTATTCCTCAAGACTTTTTTTATATCCCTAGGAAGGATATGAGCTAACATGTTCACACATAGGGCATTTTGTTTTTTGCCCTCTTTTGAAACTATCTTTTATATATGAATGTGAAATGCACACTTTCAAAAGAGGTGGTTGTTGTGGGGTGATTTCCACTTGATTATTGTTAGAATCTAGCCGTTCCTGGTGCAAAGGATCCGACGGTCACAAAGAGAAATCAGTGCGAAGCTCTCATGAATCACGTTGAAACACCTTCCATAGATTGGCAGCTGATCTAGGAAGAGTTATATTTCATTATTATGTAGTTATTTGTTTCCTTATTAAAAATTTTGTATAGATCTATATATAGGGAAGAATTTATGCAATAAAGCTAAGCCTTTCTTCTCATACCTCTGTTTTCAACATGGTATCAGAGCCAACAGCCTTCATTGCCGTGGAAGAAAGATCGTAGATCGCCGAAGGAGGACAAGAGGAAGAAGAAGCCACCAGAATACAAAGCCGCCGAAGGAGAAAAAGAAAGAAGAAGAAAGGATCGGAAGATAGAACCGTGTGGTGCTTGCAATTGGAGAAGCAAAACCGTGCGAAGCCGTACGAAGAAGTCGATCGAAAGTCAAAGCCGAAGGACGACACAAGGCTTCGCTTGCACTCGCCGCCGTCCACTTCCGATCCGGGCCTCCCACCGCCCTGCCCTAGCTGGACTGACGCCGAACCCGCCGCCCGTGCGTGGCTCCCACTTGCAGATGGAGAGGCGGAATCGCGCACTTGCGATCGGAGAGGCCCGAGGTACCCAAACCGAGTCTTTTAAAGACTTGGCTTGGCCCAGTTCAATTAACCGGAAAAAAAATTTATTTTTTCAAAAAAAAGGAAAAAAAATTCGACCTTCATTGTCGAATAAGAAAAAATTTGTCGGAAGCCTTCATTGCTACCCAATGTCTGAAATTAATTCCTCCCAGAGCATTGCAAAATGAGGAGCTATGGCGCACCAAGGATAAGGTGACCTCCAAAGCATGCAACCTTCCTATCGTCTAAATGGGAAGAACTACCTAAAGTGATCTCAATTTGTGAAAACCTACTTGAAAGGAAAAGGGAAAATACACCACCTCCTTGGAGGAGGACCAAAAGGAGATCCTAAATTCGGGGCGTGGGATGAAGCAGACTCAATGATTATGTCATGGTTGTGGAATTACATGACTCCAAAAATTAGCGATACATTTATGTTCCTTTCTACTGCAAAGGACATATGGGATGCTGCCAGACAGACCTTCTCCAAAGCTCGTGATGCGGCACAAATCATTGAAATAAAAGTCAAAGTTGGAAACACAAACCAAGGGAGTAAGATCGTGAAGGAATATGCCACCCTTCTACAAAATCTATGGCAGGAACTTGATCACTATAAATGCATAGAAACCAGATGTCCGGAAGATGCTTCAATTCTAAAGAACTTTATTGAAAAAGATAGAGTTTATGATTTTATTACAGTGCAAAATGTAGAATTTGACTAAGTTAGAGTCCAGATCCTCGGCAAAGAAAAGACGCCATGACTCAACAAAACCATTTCCCTCATCCGTGCGGAAGAAAGCAGACAAGGAGTAATGTTAGAACCAAAGGTCGTTGAAAGTTCAGCAATGGTGATGAACAAAGAATCATCATGGAAGGAGAAATATAAAGATTATTCAAAATTTAAAGACAATGATTCACTTTGGTGCAGTTATTGCAAGAAATTAAGACACACAAAAGAATTGCTGGAAGATACATGGAAAACCACCCAGTAAGGAGTGAAATCAAAGAACTGAAACAAGGATTCACTTTGGTGTAGTTATTGCAAGAAATTAAGACACACAAAAGAAAATTGTTGGAAGATATATGGAAAACCACCTAGTAAGGAGTGGAATCAAAGAACTGAAACAAGTCAGCCCAGAAGAATAGTCCAGCTTTGGAGAATTCAATAAAGAAGATATTGATAAACTGAGACGACTCCTGGTATCTCTTGAAAAATCAAATGCATCCTCTTCACTTGCAATCACAGGACCAAAAATCAGGGAAGACGATTGGACGTGCTAAGGAGAGAGCTAGACTGTACCACCTAAAAGAACTGTACAAAGTTTACACTGTCAGCCTTTATTACTGATATACCCTATCAGCCTTTATTGCTGATATAACCATATCAACCTTTATTGCTGATATAACCCTATCAGCCTTTATTGTTGATATAATCAAATCAACCTTTATTGCTAATACAACCAAATCAGCCTTTATTGCTGACATAATCAAATCAGCCTTTATTGCTGATCAAATCATCATTTATTGCTACTATAACACAATACAACCTTTATTGCTGGAAACCTGAGGAATACAAAATTCCCACCACCGGCCTTCATTGTCGGAATTTTGAGGATAGGTTCCCATCACCACCTTCATTGCTGGCTTTCTCTTGTGGTTGTTATCCTATCTATAACAAATGCAGACTTCATTGCTACCCTGCTTGATATAGCCTTCATCGTTATCATTTGTCGCTGTCACAATATCATCGTTATCATTATTATGTAGTTATTTGTTTCCTTATTAAATATTTTGTATAGATCTATATATAAGGAAAAATTTATGCAATAAAGCTAAGCCTTTCTTCTCATGCCTCTGTTTTCAACAATAATTATTGTACCAAATTGTTTTGTTTGACTTTTCGTAAGCTCGGAGCAAGAGATCATGTGCTTAGAGGCAAATTAAGGATTGTGGCTGGGAGCATCCTTGGTCTGGATAAGTTGTCACCTTCCTTCTCACCTAGTTCTATGCAAGGCTTGTCTTCTCTAATTTCGATCTGATTTCCCCAGCTCCTCTCATGTATTGAGACCTTCCAACATAGCTCAAATAGCGGCAATGATTGGTAAGCCTTAATGGATCAACGAACAGACCACTACTTAGGACCGAAGTTCTCATGCTAAAGTTTATGTGCGGATAAATTTGGCACAAAGTTGACACCAAGATTCTGGATTAAGGGGCTCAATAGCAGATTTTTTTCAAAAGGTGGAATATGAGGGCATCTTCCAAGTTTTCTTTCATTATGGACATTGGCCACAAGTTGGAACTCTGCTTTAATTGATAAGCAACAAACAAGAAAGGGTCCCCTGCATGGTACGTCTCACTCCCAGATCCACTCTGATAGCTCCCGACAGCACACCTATGTGGAGGAGCGTCTCACTCCTAGCCCCACCTAATAGCTCACGACAGCACACCTATGTGGAGGAGCAGAATTAGCCCGCCCCTAGCTCTTTTCAGTAGCCAGCTCCCCCGCCACCCCTTGGAAACAGCCCGTCCTACATGGTAGAACCGCCAATTCCTCATGTTCAATGCAGCTCTGATGCTGATGATCATGGGTCTTGGATGCTTATCAGTAGAAAGAGGACTAAACAGAATGCTTAACAGCCTAGTTACCTTTCCAGGGGAAATGAACAAAAGACTTTTAGCCCCAAATAAGTGGTTTTCTCTACTAGAAAGTTAAGGAAATGGAGGACACATCCAAGAGAGTGATGAACCTCACAAACAATGTGGTAGAGTGTCAAAAGCCCATATTGAGAAAGAACTATTACCACTGCTCCAATGAAGAGAAATTAGGCACCAAATGACATCATTGGAAGGGGCACGATCCCCTTAAGGCCTCGTTTGGTTGGTAAATGTTCTAGAAAAAATTTGTTTTAAAGCGGTTGTAGAGAGAATGGAGTTTCAAAAATAAAGTTTTATATAATGGAGTTATTACATAATAATGTTTGGTTAAATTGCTTTTTATATGCTTATTCAAACTTTAAAATAGATAATTAGTGTTTGATTCGATTAACAATTTCACCTTTTTCATCATAAATGATGAAACTATCCATATATTAAACTCAAATACACTTAATTCACAAATCCTCTACATAGATACCACAGCTATGCTACGTCTCTCCTGCAAATTTTTTTTTTAAATATCTAAATCCCAAATAAACAGTAAAAATGGAGCTGCAAGTATAAAGAAAAAACAGAATGCATGGATCCAAAAGAAGTCTGCATCACGTGTTCCATTCCGATCTGCTTGTAACTAAGAAGAATTTTAGTAATCATAACTGCAGTGATATCTCGTCAACAATCAAACCATAGCTCTTTTCAAACACCATATGACGGTCCTGATGTGGTTGCGGGATGCTAGTTTTGCTAAAATTCTGCATCAGTTGCCATGGAGCATATGCTCGAACATCTGATGTGCACTCCTCTATAGAAAATGTGTCATAAATGGCTGTTCTTCTAGGATTTACACACCTGCTAGAAGCTTCATACGGCTCATTTACAATCATTTTCACATTCACTCCATTCTCAACTGCAAAAATGAAATCTGGATTGACGTTACACAAGAGAAGTTTCTGAATACAGCACTAACCTGGTCGAACAGTTGCTTTGTTGGCTGGAAAATCGGACCACTCATGTTCATCGCAATCAGAAGGCACACTCAAATCCTCTTCAAATCAAATATATGAATTCACATCGTGTTAATTTTCATCAAAATCCTGCTGCAAATCGAGATCTGCATCATCTAGGTGGCCTCGATCGGAGCCTGGGACGAACAATCGAAGGCATCCTGACGAAGAAGACGAGCAACTGCAGGGTAAAGTAGACTTGTCGCAAGTGTAAAACTGAGAACGCACATGAAAAGGAGTTGCAAAAGAGTAGTGATGGTTCGTCTCAAAACGATGTTATTAACAACGTCTTTGAGAGAAGCTGTTTCACCAAACGATTACAATTTTTTATTTTCCCGTTGTAAAACGGAAAACACCTATGAAACGCCCAACCAAACCAAGCCTAAGTGTGCAATGTTGACTTACTCTTATGTTTTTTGCATTGAATGCCACAAATTAGTTAAGTCACTGTCAGAGGACTGGGATACCAACTAGGCCTTTAGGCTGTTTAAACCCTTTCTTTGGTATTCTCCAACCAAAGTGGTTCCTTGTCTTAATTGTTGGTATTGTTTTTGTATCAAGCCTAAATCAACCCTCATAAAGCCGATTCGAGCCCGACTAGGAGCGAAATTAACCTTGATCAAGCCGATTCGAGCCAGATTCGGCTCAATCACACTCAATCAATTTGATCGAGAACCTAAATTGGACCCAAATCTGATTAAATTAAATTCTATTTATTAAATTAAAATCAAATCGATTGAATCGACCCAAAATTGGTCCAACTCAAACATAATTGAGCCTTTGGTCGACCCAAATTCAATGCAATTCGATGCCGATTCAAGTTCAATTTTGTGAAATTGACTTGATAGGACCCGATCAAACCTGAATTGACTTAAATAAATTTAATTTGGGTTCAATTCAGGCTCAATTCTAGCCCAATTGACCCAATATCGGTTCAAATTAACCCAAACAGGTTAAATTGACTTCTTGGCCTTTTTTAATCATTTCCCCAAATCAAGAAATCAGATCAAACGGTTGGAATTCAAAGAGCCACTGTTTACCTGTCATTTCCCTTTGATTCACGCAGTTACAGGAGGAATATTGCGCAGAAAATCCTATCCCGCGGCAGAGCCTCATTTGATGTATAGAGAAGGCAAGAGGGATAGTGTTCATTTGGCCTACCCAAGTGTTTCGTCCATCCCGGGCAGAGTCAAAGAGAGCGATTGAGAGGGATCACATGATCATTTAGGGATTAGATTATGCCAAAGTAAATCTAAAAGAGAATGGTTAGTCTCTTGTTAGTTTGTTCACTCTCAAAAATTTGTAATTTTTATGAATATGTTCAATATGTTCTATATATCTGTGACTCATGGTGTTCTCTAAACCTTTAAAGGTTAATGAGCCATGCATTATCCTATTTGAAGTTTGTTTGAACATATTTATGAAGTCTTCAAATTAAAGAGTCATGACAAAATTAATAGAAATCTAGGAGAGTTTGCATACAAAAGAATCAATAGCCTCTATGACTTGGTGAACATCATGATGGGTTTGACTGATTGAAAGTTATGCATATGACATCAAAGCATTGTGAGATTTCTCATATGCTTCAAAGACCTACATTGCAAATCCCATAATGTACATGATCAATCAAATTCATGATTGATATCTTTGTCAAACATAGAGTATGAAATTATAAAGTTCATGAATACACTCACTGAATTCCAAATGGTTATAAAGCTAATAAAGGGGTATACAATGGACCCTCAAAGGTCCATATGTCATACGCCATCTTTTTTCTTTTGGAATTATGTAAGTTTCTTCATGCAACTATTTGTTGGGACACACGATCAATAAATGATATCCTTGCTTGTAACTCAAATGACCTTAAAATAGCCCAAAGAAAGCACTAGTAAATTCTAGGGCCAAACTCCTAGATTCTATTCAACTTGTTTGTTGACACAAAATCAACAAATAACCATCATTCTTTCTTTCTTGCACGATGATTTGAAGTCCTCAAAGACTTCAAACATATCATTGTATGAATCCCTTGTTAAAAACTAACCTCAAGTTCTTCCACCTCAATTGCTAAATACAAAAAATTAACAAATGACCCCTCGATCTTATGATTAAAATCCTAGGTTTATTCCATCCTATTTGTTGAGACAAACAAAAAGCAATCATGTCCCAGAATTCCAAACATATCATTATATGAAAATTTTAGAGCTTAAAGCCAAATTCTAAGCTCCATCTATCTTTCGTTGAGACACAAGATCAACGAATGAATATCCTCCTTAGGCATATGATTCCACCTATCACATTTGCCAAATCTAACCTAGGTAGATGATCTTGCATAATTGAGTACAAAACTAGATGATTGCCCCTTGATTTGTAGTTCCAAAACTACAAATTATTTCTCTTTTATGGATAACATTTGGAGTTTCCTCAATGCTCCAAGCACATTATTGAAACTTAGAACCAAATTCCAATCTGATATTCTTACCCACTGCTTTCTAAGCTCGCATGGAAGTTTCCAAATAACTTCTATAGAGCCCATAAGAGCACAAGCAAACCTTAGGGTCAAATCCTAGGTTCATTCAATTTGTTTGTTGAAGCACAAAATCAACAAACATTCGTCCAACCCTCTTATGCATGAATACTTTGGAGCATCTAAACACTCCAAACGCTTCATTAAATGATCAACCAATCCATCCCTTTGTTTGTTGATAAATAAAATCAACAAACATTAACCTCTCAATCCCTTCATGCATGAATTTTAAAACCTCCTCCTCAAGGATCCAAATGTTGTGTTCCATGCAGGGGAGGAGCCCGAATTTTTTATCTGTGAGGGCACAAATTTTTTATTTTAAATATACCCTCAAGCTTTTTCATTTGATCTTGAAATTGACATTATGCTTTTAAATTTTTTTATTATAGTTGTTAATTATAAGAAGATAAATTTTATGATAATGAAAAAAACTTATTTTCATGCTCATCTAAATTAATTTCAACACAAATTTATTTAGACTATATATTATCATACTCATCATATTTTAAGCTACTTGATTTAACTTTAAATTTCATAATTCTCCTCTAATGTAATTTTTTTGCTTGAATTGCATAAATCTCTTATAAATTAGAATTTGAAGTTTTTTTAATAATAAAAAATTTGATGAAATTTTTAATTTAAAAAAAAATACTAGTAATGTGAAGATGGAGAGAGAAAAGTAACATGGTAAAAAATAATTTTAAGATAGTCTAATAAAAGTCATTAAAAAAATTAATAGTGAACTTCACAATTAGAGACAAAATAAAGTGGGAAATAAATAAATAATATAGTGTAACCCCACATGGAGAGAGAGAGAGAGAGAGAGGGGGGGGGAAAGAGGTAGAGCAGGGGCTAATGGAGGAGGTTGTTAGACAAAAACAAAATAGCAGAGAGAGAGAGAGAGAGGTGAGAGAGATGAAGAGAGACATTGCGAGCCAAGGAAAAATGAGGCATATACCGACTAAGGAAAAAAGAAAAAAACTAAATTCATTTTACATCATTGCACGGATCAATTGAAACTTAAAACCAAATTCTAAGCTCTTCCATATCATTTGTTTGAATATAAAACAAACAAATGATATTCTTGCTTGTTGCTTTCTAAGCTCGCATGGAAGTTTCCAAATAGCCTCTAGAGAGCCCATAAAAGCACAAGCAAATCTTAGGGCCAAATCCTAGGTTCATTCAATTTGTTTGTTGAAGCGCAAAATCAATAAACTTTCGTTTATCCCTCTTATGCATGAATTATTTGGAGCATCTCAACGCTCCAAACACTTCATTACATGATCAATCAATCCAACCCTTTGTTTGTTGATACAAAAAACCAACAAACATTCACCTCTTTATCCCATCATGCATGACTTTTGGAACCTCCTCAATGTTCCAAATATTATGTTGCATGAGTCCTTGGTTCTTAGAAAACAAACCCAAGTCATCCACCATTTGCTTGTTGAAGGCACAAAATCAACAAACATCCATCTATCTTTCCCTTCCATGCATAATATGTGGAGCCTCCTCAAGGCACCAAATGTTTCATTGTATGACTCTTAGCATGCCTTAGAAGTTACCACCAACCTTGGTCGTGTCTTGCATTATGGATTTCTTCAAAATCCTGGATACATCATGTTGCAAGCCCTGGGAACCTAGAACCAAACTCTAAGTATCCCCTATCCCATTTGTTGGAGCAATAAACCAACAAACCATCTCATTCATTGCACCGAAACTCATAAGGAGGTTTTCAAATCCTAGATGTTTGTCTTGTTTGTTGATATCAAAGTCAACACAACCAGCATCTAATCTTTCGTGCATGATATTTTGGATTTCCCTAAAAATCCTAGAAGTTTCATGATATAAATCCTTGATCTTGGAGTCAAATTTCAAGCTCTCCTATCTCATTTGTTGGAGCAAGAAACCAACAAATAATCCTCTTCCGCATAGGATCCAAATGCTAATCCTCCTTTCCCATTCACTTAGCCTAAATTAAGTGAGTGTAAATCTCTTTCTTTGAACACCAAATGCTCAAAGAAATTCCTCCAAATTGCAACCTATAAGTTGCACATTATTTTCTTTATTTACTCAACACTCAATTTGGTATGTAATTATGCTTCATTGAAGACAATTCAATGATCCATCCTCTGGTTTGCAACCTCCATGTTGCATATTGCATCCCTCTTTCTACAACTCAAAAGGTTGTAGAAAATTTTCTCATTCTCCTAACCCCAGACTAGGAGAGTGTTCATCTTTTCTTTTAAACATCTAAAAGTTCAAAGAGATCTTTTCTAATTTGCAAACCCTAAGTTGTATTTTCTTTCTTTCATCCCTCCAACCCAAGTTGGAGGAATAAACCCCTCCTCTTTGAACACCTACAAGAAGTTCATGATGACTTGTAGTCTAAATCTAAATGTCACCTTCTCATATTCACACAACACAAGTTGGGTAAATGATCACCACCCTTTGAACATCAAAATATTCAAGGACATTCATAAATTTGCAACATATAAGTTGCATTTTTTTTCTCTTTCCTACAACCCAAAATTTTAGAGAAATCCCTCCAACAACTCAAAAGTTCTAGAAAATTTCTATATTCACTTGACACATGTCAAAGAAATCAAATATACATCCAAACCCTTTTATTTTTTGAGCCAAAATCAACAAATAATTTCATCAAGCATAGGAATCTAAGCCTTAGCTTCCCCCTTCATTCACTTAACCCAAGTGAGGTGAATGAACCATCTCTCTTTGGACACCTAAAAAGTCCAAAGAACCCCTCTTAATTTGTAGACCAAATCTACGTATCATCCCTTTGTATTTGCTTCACTCCAATTAAGCAAATCAAACACCCATCATTGAACATAAAATTTAATGATAACTCTTCTTAATTTGCAACCCACAAGTTGCATATTCCTTCATTACTTATACAACTCAAAAGTTGTAAGAGATTTTGTTATTCACTAAACCCATGTTAAGTGAATCAAACCTACACCCAAAATATTTGTGTTGAACTAAAATCAACAAATAACATCGCCTCTAGCACAAAAACTCAAATCTTATCTTTTTTATCATTCTCCTAACTCAAGTTAGGTGATTGAGTTCCTCTCTTTAGGCACCTAAAAGTCCAAAGTACTCATGATGTGTGTCCAAATCTACACATCATCTTCTCATGTTTGCTTTACCTACGTTTAGCAAACAAAAATTTCATCATTCAAAATCAAATTCATTGATTTATCATGTCATTTACTTAGCATAAATTAAGCAAATGAATCCTCCGCTTTGAATACAAAGATTCAAGGAGACCTCTTGATTTGTAGTCTTAAAGTTATAAGTCTTCCCTCACTTCTATGAGCTCCAAAAGCCTTCATGGACTTCCAACCTAGCCCAAAAGTCATAGGTTTCCTCTCTTTCTCCTATAACCTCCATGTTGTGGGATATTTCTTTCTCTTTAGCTCCAAAAGCAAAGGAGAACCCTCCAACATTTAGCCTAAAAGCTATATGTTGGACACATCCTTCTTAAGCCGAAACTCTTAGTAAATCATTTTTATTAAACTATTATACATGATCTCTCCTATGACATTTAAAATACATAACCTTCAGATGTCCCTTAAGAATCTTATATCTGTTGGAGTTTATCTTACTCTATTAGATAAACTTCACAAAGTTCTAAGTGCAACTCTAATGCTTGTTCACCTTACACTATTAGATGAACATTCACCACTTATCCAAACACTAAGAAAACTCTGAAAAAAAATCTCTAAAGTTGGCTAAGCTTTCTTTGATACAATGATCAACCATTCCAACCCAAAAGATAGAATGTTTGTATTATTGTATCTTAGGACTTCATAAGCAATAGGCCTGCCTCAAAGCAAGCGGTGGCTAGTTTATAGATTCTTTATAATCCTCCTAAATATGAGACACCTAAAAGTCAAATTAAATCTTTAATCATAAACTACTTAAAGTGAAATTACCCTTAGATTAAGATTAAATACCTCTAATCCCTAACAAAA
>NW_021319375.1:1338968-1421910 GCF_001605985.2 Dendrobium catenatum
AGTTAGCATATATATATATATATATATATATATATATATATATATATATATATCTCAAGATTTAAAATTGTGCAATTAAGTATTGAGACATTTTTTGTTTGTGAGGCGAGGCGTAATCCTCAAAATCAAAAAATTGTGTTAAGTCAAAATAAATGTTAAAAGTAATTTTTTTTATATAATATTCAAATAATATGTTAAAGGATAACGTGCTATCTTTCTCTATTGAATTATGAAGTAACAATTTTACATAAATATGAAATAAAAAAATTGACAAGACAAAGTGGCAAGTGATAAATTACATGAAATAGAATTAAAATTCAAATATTATAAGAGCAAAATAATATTAAATATATAAATTACATAAAAGTATCATATAAGATCAAGTTCAACTTTAAATTCCTTCTTTCTTAATTCTAGTTCACTGCTAATCTACACTAAATTCATCAAGAAAACTGGAATAGTTGACAAAAACTTAGATTTCATCTGCACTATCATCACTAAGAAGGTTTTTATTTGAGTCGTCATCATAACAACAAATTGGTCTCTCCCCTCTCTCATCCTATAGAGTCTAATGTCTCCCAAATTGCTTCTTCTTTGTTTATTTCAATCATCTTCCTCTTTCATAAATATTTTTTATTAATATAAAGATGAGATCATGAGATTAATACTCTTAAAATTTTAGAGGAAGTGGTGGTGTTGTTCGAGTTTTAAGTGATCCTTGGCGGCTATGACAATGTTGACTATGGAGAAAACAGAGAGTTGGAGGTCAAGGCAGTCGAAGGGAAGTTGCTGCATCTTGAGGGTGCATTAAAGCGTGATTTTTTTTTAGGCTTTAATTTAGGATTTATGTATGTTTTAATAAAATAAATATTAATAAGGTGAGGCGTAAGCATCATGTCAGCAAGGTGTGGTGTGCCTCAACGCGGGCCTCAGCTAAGCTGAGGCGCAAGCCTCATAAAAAAAGTTCGAGGCTTACGCCTCGATGCAATTTTCACTGAAATCGTGTTGAGTCGGACCTCAAGGACAACCTCATATTGCGCAATTTTAAACAATGACATATATATGCATGTGCTTCTTGTAGGTGACCATTTTCAAAAGAGATGCACAATAAATCATAAATAAAATGCTTGCTAACAATGCTACTTAAAACCATCCAAGGAAGCATGGCCAATAGGGTAAATGCAGGAGATTAGAACTTCAAATACTTCTTGATGTATTTTTATGATACATATAAACATGCTCATAATCTTTTGTTTTGCATGATTGAGTCTTTTCTTTTCAAAAATTTATTTGATTAGACTTAGGAGCTATATATTTGAACATGTGTTTAGTTAAAGAAGAGGTGGATCAAGAGTACTGTTTTATTATCTTTAATAAATGCAACATACAACTTTCAAAAAAAAAAATCAATCCTTTACCCCACTACATGGGGTCAGCTACATGAATCCTTATTCTCTATTGTCATATTAAGAGTCAAAATCGCATTTAAATCTAATAAAAAATGGTCATTTTTAATACATTCTAGTTAAACATTTTTAGGTCTAACTCTACCATTCTTAACATTTGTACCCCTGTGTAAAGCAACTCATTCACCTAAGCATCCTAATCTTTGCAACACTTAATTTTATACTTCTCTTTTAAAGGTCAACATTCTGGCCCATAAAGTATTGTAGTCAGGTCTAATAAAAGTATTCAAAATAAACAGTTAAATTGCTATCACAATTAGAAAGATCAAATATTTTGAAGTGTGAACAACCTGGAAAAGGCATCAAACTTCTATGACCGTTGATAACCAAAGGACCTTAAGCAAACGCTATCTACGTAGATATAACACATATATGTCAAAATAGAGGATAGTAACCATACACAAAATATGGGTGTGGTCAACCCTCTGTTTTCTATGGGAGTGGGCATGCGGTAGTTTTGATAGCTACAGTATAAATGATGCAAATATGCATTCTTATTAAATTCTGCGATGAAATACTCTACAAGCAAAAACTTAAGAAATAATGATCAGATGAATAGGTGGAAAGTGCAGGTATATGGATTTTCTTCCCTCCCAATCTCCATCTAAATAACACAGAAGGTTAGAAGAAGACAATGAATTAAGCAACGTTTGTCCATCCATGGAACACTACTACAAGGTAATGCTAAATTACAAAGGAATAGCTACACGACTTGTACCATGTCACACAAACAATGAAAATTTACTTTAAAACACATGATATAATTACCCAGGAACATGCGCCTATGACAAAAACTAGAATAGCTTCGGAAGTATAACCTGCTCCGGGATTTCTCTCAAACTATAAATTTATTTATGTTCCTTAATAAGTAGTAACAGCTTTGAGTATAAGATGGCAGTAGTCATTCATCATCCCTCACCCATGCACTATAGGTCCAATTCAATTTAAAGAGTTTATTACAATATTATCCAAAAGTTATTAATAAATTTTGAATGCTTTGTATAAGGCTCCATACCTAAAAATGCTTGTACTAAGCATTCCAACAAATATAACATTCACAGGAAACCAGATCCGAATTAGTCTCCATGTTAGGGGTTCTGTTGAGATCATGCCAATTTTGCTCAAAAAAGAAACTATGACCACTGATACAAAGTTCTGCAACAGCAGGAAAACCGGAATCTAGAGGTTAAACACCATGCAGTTGTTGATGAGACATTTTAGTTACTATTGTTGAATCACAAATCAAACATGTCCACAGCATCATCTGCAAGAAATTAGAAAATCACCTGGTAAAGCATCAAAGATATCCCAGCATTAAAATCGAACCCTGACAGCACAAATTTGTTAATGAGTATCATGCTGCATGATGACAGGCAATATGCAAAGCCAGACAGAAGAGCTTGATTGGAAATGTTTACAGGCCTGCAACAGTGCATAATCTTCTCTCTTTTTTTGGTCAAAACACCATCTTCCAAATCAGAATCATCACCACAACAGGGTCTTGATCCATGAAACGATCTGCAGTAAGTAAAATATATTTAAAACTGTACATTATAATCATAAGTTTTATTCCACTTCTGCATGACACAAATGACAAAACAAAATCCTAAAGGATATTTGTTTAGAGAGACAGAAAAAGTTGCACTTCAAACACGGAACACAAACCTAAAACTAATTTTTGTTGGAATATTTTCTATTTTGAGGGTTGTCATTAAGTATTAGTTTAATCAAATAAAAAGAATGCACCATTCATAGTACAATTTAAGCCCATTAATGAGACCATATTTTGAGGCTTCAACTCCTCGCTATGACCCACATGGTATGTCACCTAATGTAGACTTAGGGCTGTCAAAACCGGGTAATGGGTCGGGTTTGGGTCCAACCCGAAATTGACCCGACATTGTTCAACCCGACCCACTTCGGGTTCAGGTCAACCCGAACCCAACCCGATTCAGGTATATTTTATTAAATTTTTTTATTTAATTCAATTTATTTAAATCTAAATCAAATTAAGGTAAGATTTATTTCAATTAATTTAATTTGGGCAATAACGTTTATAATTTTTTAAAATATCATTTATTTATTTCAAAAAAATCCATTAAAACCCTCCTAAATTAATTAAAAACGGGTCAAATCAGGTTGATTTCGAGTTTCCGAGTCAACCCGAACCCGACCCGGTTTTACAAAGGGGTCGAAATCCCGAACCCGACCCGGTTCGGGTTAGGCCGAACCCGAAATTTTTGAGTCGGGTCGGGTCAAATATTGACACCCCTATGTAGACTCAAATACTGATTAAAGCCTACGATGGAGAGTTAAATTAGTATATATAAACAAATTATGGCTAAGTCACTCCTCCGATTCATACTGTGCATTTCATTTCCTTTCAGGTTGCGTAAAGATTTCAGAGATGGCATTTCACTTCCATTGAGATTGCTTAAAGATTTCATATAAGGCAAAGGAAAACTAACCATTTATTTCTTGAAAAACATTGGATCACTAAAGTTTGCAAGCTGGACTTCAAATTTTATAGACGCGTTGTTTTTAACACATTTCCGTACAGAGCAAAGTGAATATTTTTATTACCATCATTTTTTTTAATTTAATAGCCTCTGTGCATGCCAGCATTTATAAATCAATTATGTACTTTTGTAAAACCCTTTTCCAGGGGCGGAACCAGCCTTTCGTTTTAGGGGGGGCAAAATTTTCATATAAATGGACAATTAAAAAAATAAAATGAAGACATAATTTAAAGCAAAATTTTGTATTTTATTATAATAGATAGATTAAAAGTTACTACAAGTAAACAATAAACAAAGCTACTAAAATTAGAGATGTGAACGGTGCATTGGATGTAATTACCTTCCAACCGATGAAATATAAAGGAAAAGAAAAATCAACTCACAAAACATATTAGTTTCAATCTTCTACAGATAAAATAGATTCAACAACAAAAACCTAAATAAATATATTTGATACAAATGTTTTTAAAATGATCAGCCTTCGAAAAGTAAATAAATTCAGCAACAAAAGCTTCTCCACTAAGAAGGATAAGATGATGCTTCTATTGATTGTATTAGCTTAAAAGTATATTAAAAAAATTTCAGAACTGGAGAATTTTTTTTCTGCCCAACATCATTAATGGCTTTCAGCCCATCAACTCAAAATCTGCCAAAGAAGTTAAAATAAATGGTAATGTTAACTAAAGAACAGTGAACAGGAAAGAGAACAAGAGGGAGGTTCCAAGGCAATCTAGGTAAGAAGATAGATAAATCCCAGATCACATACACAGAAGGCGATTTGCAAGAACACATGGCAGAAATCACATGATTATATAAGATTAGCACAAACATTGCTGAAGCCAGGGCAGAAAAACTAGATCCTTACAATATCAGGCCTCCGCAACACCTTGAACAGCAAAAATTCTATTTTACAACGAGAATCAGATCCCAATCCCAGTCCAGATCAAAATTTCTCCACTGATGGCTCTTCTCCGCTCGGGAAAGACTTTGATCGCGATGTCGGCGACAGTCGCTTCGGACTTCTATTGAGTGGTAAGGGGAGGAGGAAGCGAACCCATCAGTGGAACGCTCAGGAGGTAGGAGAGGTGTGGATTGGAGGGAGGAGAATGAGGCCATGGGAGGGAGGCGAAGTACTTACGTCGCATTCGTCTTCTGCGAGTGAAGCAGGTGAAGTTTTTGCGGCTGTGTGAGGGGGGATTACGGGCGGTTAGGGCAAAAGGGGGCAGAATAAGAGGTTGGGGGGGGGGAAAGGGGGGGGGGGGGGGGGGGGGGGGGGCAAATTACTTAAATACACCTCCCTTATAATTTAAAAAAAAAATTAGGGGGGGCAATTGCACCCCCCTAACGCAAACGTGGTTCCGCCCCTGCCCTTTTCAATTTACAAACTGTGTTTTACATGAGTCCAAAATGTGTTTGTATGACGATGAATGATAAAAGAATGAATTCTTTAGAGCATGGCATCAGCATATGCTGTGAATAAATCCTCCAAATTAGTTTTCATTTGTCAAAATGACAACAAATCTAATTTGTTGATGTCAAACAACACCTAGACCGATACATGTAAAAAACGTATTAAGAATGGTCCAGGTTCAAATAGTTTTTGGGTTGTTCTCGGGCCCAACTTTGTCCTTTCAAAGATCAGGAATGACTAGCAATCCCTACTTTGGTGTGGCGTGTATGTTCATGATACACATTTTTGGACTTTGAAAGACCTTCACGATAAAGAATGAAAGTACCACCACAAAGGGAGGAAAACCTAAACATGATATTCAACGAAAAGCAGATTAAAAATTTACCCCCAAAATTTTTCCTAAATGATACAGTACAATTCGGAAGTCCTAACAAAATTTATTTATTTTTGGGGAGGGGAATCAAAGTCTATATTAGGCACAAGCATCCATTATTAATTACATCACATATGCAATAGAAAAGAGTACTCTCAATCAAGAATGCTAGTTTGTGCTCTTTTTTCAACATCAAATAGGGGTTCAAGGCTACAATCTGCCTTCAATTAATCAATCAAGCAAAGGAGCCAATGATGGTTAAAGAAGCACAACAGACATTGATGCTAATCGACTGATAGAAAATTAGTGCCTTCACCTAAAAGAATACAGGGGATCGAGATGAGTCAAATGAATTGAACATTAATGGGATGGCCGAGGATATTACTATTCCAAGTGGGGCCACTCGAAGGAGGATAAAGAAAGGGGCTTATAATATCTTGAAATCTGATAATTAAAGCATTAGTATTACAGTTCACAAGAGAGGATTGCCCAAAAGATTGGGAACAACAATACATGAATTTAGAAGGTTAGACTGATGAATTCAAACTGGGGAAATAGGGCTTACATTTCCTCAATAACTAAAGATAAAATGCCTAGACTAAACTCACTATATCTTTGAAAGGTAAATGTCTTGATATAGAAGAGAATGAAAGACTTAAAACACCATTTATAGTGAGTGCCGTCTTAAGCCTAATATGAGTAGTGGGGATATATGAGAGCATTCTTTTACTAGCCAAAAAGATGCTGCCAGAACTTACAAACTAATCACATGGATCGGTATGCCTGATTATAGGTCTTATATCCTCTGAATAATGAATGCCTGAAACTCCACCTACACAAATTTTAAAGCCATATATTTAAGTATCAATGCAATGCAAGATAAGTTAACAAGTAAAGAGAAAAATAAATTTTCTTGATAAGCATACCAACCCGACATGAATATGAGGGACTTTATGTAAATAATAGATTCAATGTTAACTAAATCTATAGGCAAAAATGTATGAGGCTTGCAGCATGGTCATGCGTCGATAGACATTTTTGTCTAGTCTAGTGTATATAGACCAGGGCATATAGCTTATATTATAATACCAAAAATGTGGCCTTTCTTAGGTTGATAAACTACTCCAATGTTCCTTTGTCTTCTTTTCTTTTTTTTTTTTTTTTTTTGAAAAATTTTTTTTTTTTTTTTTTTTTTTTTTTTTGGAAAAATGGTCAAGCAAATATGAAATTCAAAAGAATTTTACCTATTTTTTAACTTTATTAAAGATTTATTCTATAAGCCTACTCAAATGCATAAAACATCATAGAGTATCACTAATAATTTTATATGAAAAGTAGTGAATTTTCAGATAATTTTAGGAATGTAGTGAATAAGTGCATGCACTTGGTTACTTCATTAATTTGTTGATATAATTTTTACAGAAAAAGTTCAAAATAGTCCCTAAACTATTCATGTGTGGCTAATTAGTCACATAGTATCACGTTGCTCTAATTTAATCCATCAACTCTAAAACTTTGAGACAAAATGACTTCTTTTGTTTTAGTTGTGATATAAAATTGATCTTAATTTAACCCTAGAGGGACAATTTTAGATAAATTTTGTATGATTGAGTTACTAAATTGTCCATATACTAATAGTCAAGGGACTAACTTTTATTACATGGCTTTCAGGTGAATCCCTTAAGTACCTATAACATTCATGTTGGCAATAAAATGTAGATCTAAGATCAAAATCTACAGAGAAAAAAACTAAAAATAAGAAAATGTAAACATGTTGATTTGACAAGTCGACAAGTAGCACCCAAGTGGTTATAAGGGAAGTGGATTGGCTAACTAACCCAAACTGCACATGAGAAAGAAAGTTGGACTATCCGATAACTCTAGTGATGTTGTGTAGCAAGTCTACTATAGTACAAGTACGATAGGTTTTATTTTGGCCCTAAGGTATTGCCGAATAAACCAAGAGGAGTTTTAAATTTAATCAAAGGCATCGAAGAGTGTTTAAAGTAGGCTCAAAATGTGTGCAGCATTGTTAGCAAAAATTTCACATGTTGCCGACAAAGTTTTCTAAATTAAGAATGTCGCTAAGAATGTTGTGTGCCGCTTGATTGAAAAAAACGCTCCTTTTAATGGGATCCATCAGAGAACCTACAAAAAAAACATAAGGGCTTGATAAGGAGGGACCGAAGAGTGCGGCGGTTCACCCTCCTCACTGTCACAAGAATACTAGAGGGTTGTTGATTGGAGGACTCGGTGATAGCATGAAAAAGATTGGGAAAGACACTTTTGAGAAGAAAGAGGGAAAGAGGCAAGGTGTGTTGGCTCAAGAAAAATGATACGATTGCATGAATCCCGCATTACATTTAATCAAATTTTCCCTGAGGGTAGTGTTAGGATTTAATTAGATCTGAGTCCTTACTTTCCATGAGCGCAAGCCCTCTGATGCAAGCAAAGGATACAGGGAGCCTATATCTTTTGCTTAACAAGAATATAACTAGACGACACCTGACAAAGCAAAGACTAGAAGAGGAAAGAACGAGAAAAGGGAAGAACAAACTCTTATATTTCAAATAAAAATAAAAAGAAGAAATTATAACGACGACTTGCAAACAACACGACAGACACCCTAAAGTTGCTGCACTTGGAGAAGAAAGATACAGGTGGAGTGGCACTTGCGGGGAGACGAAAGAGATTAGAAGCCCGAGAAGAAAGGGTGGAAAGAGCCCGCAGGATTTCCGGAGGGGATGAGAAAAGAAGGTTGGAAACCTCATAGCTAATTACCCTTCTTAACACATAAGAGAGAACTCTCGATTAATGATGAATAAATTATAGGTGTTTTAGTCTCAATGATGGAAAAATTTGAAATAAACCCGATCAAGATCCTATAGTTACATTCTTCTAGGTATATCGTAGGTTTCAGTCTACTAATACTAACAATCATTAACCATAGTGCCCAGGAAATCTAATTATAAGTCATGGATTGCTTCCTCTCAGGGATCTCGAGTAGACTGCAGTGGTTAGATGTGAGTTTTAATTGTTTTGGGTTTTGGGGTTTGCATCTATTAGAATACCAATAGTTGATTTGGTTTGGGAATTTATAACTTCGTTTTGAAGTTATACAAAAGTTTGATTTAAAGAGGGTCTTACGACTTCTCTTAAAAGTAGTCAGGGTGTTTGAATTTGGGTTGGGACTTACGGCTTTCATTAAAAGTAGTCCGTAAAGCAAGTCTTACGGCTTCTATTAGAAGCTATGATGCACCGACACGGACACGTCGACACGGACACGACACGACACGGACACGACATTTTTTAAAATATAGAACACGGGTGCGGCGTGGACACGGCATAATAATTTTTTGATATAATATATAGAAATTAAGGTGACATTATATTAAAAATAACAAGCATAATAAATCAATTTCATGATAATGATGATTCAAATGAAGAACCCCTTAGTGATGACAATGTTGATGACTTATGAGTTCTTATGTGATATGTCATTGCTATTTGTTTTCGAAAATTGGAATTATATGTTAATGAAAAGAATACTGGGATTTGGGAAAGATATAATTTTGAGTTGAACTATATTTCATGTTGTCTTATTATTGGGATGTTTTGATTTCAATTCATATCTTATGCTTTTTTATGTTTTATATTATTCACTCATTAGTATATAAAAAAATTATTATTTTATGTTTACGCAATCTTTTGATTCAAAACGCCTTGAGGCTTACGCCTCGCCTCACGAATGAAAAACGCCTCAATACCCGAATACGCAATTTTAAACATTGGTTATCATGTCTTGACGCCATTATAAAGTGGTCATTCTCAAAGATTTCTATGTAAAAGTATTACATTTTAGACTTTTACTTTTGTAATCTTTGTAGGAATATCTGAGAACTCGCATTCCTTAATGAGTTCATTTGTTCATTTCTTCCTATGATATCTCCTCATTTAACTGCTTATCCTCTAGTCATCACTTTGTGCCAAGTAGTTCCTTACCATAGAACTTGCCTCGTATCCCAAGGAGTTAATCAACTCTCAAAGTAATCTATGCTAGATGCCAACAGATCTAGTGCGAAGACTCTCAAAATAGTGCATGATCGACATTGATTCTTCACTCATCTCACTGAGATCATCTGCTTTTACTAAAAATGAATGATCTCCTTCGATGTGCCGATTATCCTCGACACTCTTTTTGGAGCCTTTGAAAGGGGGCAAGAGAACTCTTCACATGGTTTTTTATTGGTTCTAAAGCTCCTAGTACTTTCTTTATTGCTCTTTTGGCTTCCAACTCTTGGTTCTTTTTGACCTCTCTTAGTGATCTAAGAGCTCCTCCCATTCTCCTTTACTGAACTTGAGCTTCCTTAACTCTTCCAATTCTAATGAACTTATTCCTTGCTAACAACACTTGTGGAGCACTAGGAATAAAAACTATGATTCTTGGATTTTCTCAACCTCTTGTGACATGCATAATCACCTTGTTGATTGATTAAAAAAAAAAAACAAACAAACAAAGAGGAAAAAATGTATGATAAAAAAATGAATGAAGAGTTGCATCTCTTTGTGAACCTCCTCTGATATGCTCCCAATTCACCCCACTCTAAACAACTGATTGTCAAAAAAAGATGCAACTCTTCGTTATTGCAACTATCTTTAGTAATCTAACAATAAAAGAATAAAAAACAATAGAAAGCTCACACTTTCAATTCCTTCTACTCTCGTTGTTTCACTGACTCGCCTTTTTCTAATCCACTTGCAACTCGCGGCCCAAAGCCCTATTTTCGAATTCCGTTCAATCACAACGCCGTTGAATCTATTCTTCTGTCCGCGAATACCCATGTCAAAATGGAAATCTGCCTCCGCCTTCTTCCCCACTGTCGATCGAACACCAGTTCACCGCACTGTCCGTTTCTTCTCCGCACCGTCCGTTTCTTCTGGTAAGCACTTCTGATTGGCTTAAACGAATGCCTGCTCCAGGCTCCCCAATCCAAAACGTCCGAAACCAAGCCAATCGCCTGCTCCTGCCTCTGCCTCGTGAAACCTATCCGCCTTCGACTCCTATTCTATTGCCTTTATTTGAACTATCTCTGTGAGTGCATATAACAGTACTTCGCACTTAAGTGTTTCAATCCATATAATTGTACCCCCATATCTGTTTCCCTATCGCATGATCAGCCTGTGTGAGTATCTCAGGCAATTTCAAACAACTAAATACCTATATGTATATCTCACTATATGCTTCAACCGATTGCTTGCTTCCTTAAGAAATCTATTGCATAGGATTGACATTTAATGCAAGACAAGACAAGCCATTGTTCTCAAAAGCTTAAGAGAATAAAATAAAAAATTGTAACAGTTATATTTCTACAGTACTGCTCTAACTATGCAATAGAAATAAAGTCATTTTAGGCTATTGCAAAGTGTCAGGTGTATGTTAATTTTGAAGATATCGCATTGTCGTTTTTAAATCCAGTCAAGAAGAATTTCAAATTGAAGACCTCATGCTGTCGATCTTAGATCTGGCCGAGATGATTTTAAATTGAAGACCTCATGCCATCGATTTTAGATCTGGTTGAGATGATTTGAAATTGAAGAACTCGCGTCATCGACCTTAAATCTGACTAGATGATTTTAAATTCAAGGCATCACGCTGTCGACCTTAGGTCGTTGGGAAGAAAATATCAACAAATGCTGTGCCGACCTCCCTACAAAGGATGGGACGTTGGGAGGCTACCGAAATTCCCTGGAAGTCAAACTTTTCTTTCGGAACATTTGGAGAAAGGTCATTTGTTTAATTAATTAATCTAATTAAATGATAAAACCTTAATTTAAAAATCTAATTTAAAATTTAATAAAATTTAACAATTCATTTAAATCAAATCTAATTTATTTTAAAATAAATAACATTTAATCTAATAAAATCTAATTCAAGATAACCAAATGTTTTTTTTTAAATTCACTTAATTTAATAATCAATTTCAATAAATTAATTAATAACTTTAAAATAAAATTGAAATTCAAAACCCGCTCAATTAATTTAGAAAACTAATTTAACTAATTAAGTTTAATCAAATAAAAAATTTAATTTCATTAATCAACCAAATTAAACATCATTAATTCAATTAACCAATTTAACATTTAATTAAATAACTATCAAATTAAACAATTTTTATTTAATTGAATAATTCAAAATTCAACTGATAATTAAATTTAGGTAATCAATTTAATTAATTTAAAATTTAAAATAAACCAACAAATTTTAAAAAATTCATCTGCCAATCAACCAATCAAATGAAACAAAATAAAATGCATAATGTTTATAATACTAAACCTAAAATAACTCAACTCAACTAACTCAAGCCAAAACACACTCAACAAACACAAACACAATTCAAAATGACAAAATAAAACTCAACTCATAACTCAAAACAACAAAACTCAACTCACAACTCAAAACTCAATAAACACAAACTCACAACTCATACTCTCAAACATTGCTCTCCAAATAAAACACTTAAACTCAAACACAACTCCAATACAAACTTTGTACTCTCATGTGGAAACTCCAAAAGAGCACGAGCTCTTGTAGGAAAGCAAATGAAATTAATCAGGCATTGAAATTAAATTAATATTTGGAGCAACAACAACAACAACAACAACATCAAGCCTTTATCCCACTACGTGGGGTCGGCTACATGAATCCTTTTTCTCCATTGAGTCCTATTAAAAGCCAAATTCTCGTTTAAATCTAATAAAGAAAGGTCATTCCTAATATTTTCTAACCAAGTCTTTTTAGGTCTACCCCTACCTTTCTTAACACAAGTCAAATCTAATACCTCTACTCTCTTAACTGGGTCGTCGGAAGGCCGCCTTTTTATGTGACCAAACCATCTAAGGCGACTCTCTCTAATCTTATCTTCTACTGGAGCTACTCCAACCTTTTCACGTATATGCTCATTTCGTATCCTATCTCTAAGGGTAAAGCCACTCATCCATCTAAGCATCCTCATCTCTGCCACACTTAACTTAGTATTATGCTTCTCTTTTAATGGCCAACATTCGGCACCATAAAGCATTGCAGGCCTCACTACCATCTTATAGAATTTTCCCTTAAGTTTGAGGGGTACAATTCTACCAACCAATCAATCAATCAAATGAAATAAAATAAAATGCATAATGTTCATAATAATAAACCTAAATAACTCAACTCAACTAACTCATGTCAAAACACACTCAACAAACACAACACACAATTCAAACTCACAAAACTCAACTCATAACTCAAAACTCAACTCACAACTCAAAACTCAACAAACACAAACTCATAACTACTACTCTCAAACACTGCTCTAAAAAAAAAAACTCTCAAACACAACACAACTCTAATACAAACTCAGTACTAAAATTAATCAGGCATTCAAGCGCTCCTGTAGGCAAGTAAATAAAATTAATCAAGCATTCAAATTAAATTAATATTAAAATAAATGTTAAAGCAGAAAGAAGAGCAAATGCTACAGTAAACCACTAGCACAACAAGAGTAGAACTACTGGTGCAGGAAAAATAAACTATTGAAACTGTAAAGAAACTACTATGCTAAAAGAAAAGAGCTACTGTAGCAAAAACACTAGTGTCACACAACAACTATTGGCTAGTAAGTGTCGAGCTAGTAAACAACTGAAAATCATAGTCTGGTTCCAACATAACAAACAACTACTGTCCACTCAAACAAACAAACAATTAAATATCATGACATCCTAATTTATAAGACTTGGTCGTAAGACTCATAATTGGGCTATTTCTAAGTGAAATAATAAGACCCACTTTCAAGCATCTTCCAATAAAAGCTATAAAACTTGTTACTTGAGAGAAACTCTCAAAATAAATAAGAATTTTCAGACAGTTTAGCCTCTAGGGCTAGGTTATTAGATCCACTTTTGACCTACTTCCGAAGGGAAGTAGTAAGATCCGTTCTACCCAAATAATTAGGAACTCCTAAATGGAATCATATGACCTATTATTTAGGAAATTTTCAAACAAAACCCTCAATCAAATACAAAAAATTAATAGACATTCTAGTCTATAGGATTAGGTTGTAAGAGCCACTTCTAAATGAAGAGCCACTTCTAAATGAAGTTATAATACCCACATTTTAGGGAATCTTTAAATAAAATACAATGTACCTAAAATCCTAACCAAATTCAAATTAGCGGGTAGTTTAGCCTATGGGGTTAAATTGTAAGACCCATCAATGAGCTAGTTTCAAAGGGAAGCAGTAAGATGCGTTTTGCCTAAATAACTAGACAACTTCTAATAAGAGTCGGAAAACTTATTATTTGAAAATTTTCTAAATGAAATATCAAACTCTCAAACAAAAATATGCAAGCATCTCTTGTTAAAAAATCAAGGCAAAAGCTTCAAGAGAGAATTTCATCTTTAACTAGTGCTTTGAAATACAATAACTATGATGTTGATCCTATGTTGAAAGCATGTGAAATTTTTATCATGATTTATTTTCAAGATATACAAAGCACTGATATTTATTTAATGAGCATCTTAGTCTAAATGATTAAGTTGTAAAATCTTCTATTATGCAACTTTCTTAGGGAAGTCATAAGACCTATCCCAAATCCAAACAAAGTTATCAGACAGTTTAGCTTATAGGGCTAAATTGTAAGATCCAACAATTGGCTACTTCTATAGAGAAGCAGTATGACCCGTCTTACCCAAATAACTAGTCAACTTCTAATAAGAGTTATAAGACCTATTATTTGAGAAACTTCTAAATGAAATATCGAAACCCCCAAATAATCAAATTTAAATTAGTGGGCATTTTAATCTAAAAGATTAGGTTGTAAGACTCACCTTTAGGCAACTTTCACCAAATAATTAAATCTTCGGGCAGTCTTGTGGTAGAGCTAGTTTGTAAGGCCTATCTTTAGGCAACTCATAAGTAGAGCCGTAAGTCCCACTCCAAAATAAACTTTGAGGCATATTCCAGAAGAAGTTGTAAGACCTGCTACTTGAGAGAAACTCCTCTCAAATTAAATATGAACATTTGGGCAGCCTTGCTATAGAGCTTGGTTTTAAAACTTGCCTCTGAGCTACTTCTAATCTATGATGCACTGACACTTCTCCTCAAAGAGGCGTGCAGTGTCCGACACCGTGTCCGACATGACACTTCTCTGACACGTGTCAGACACGCCGAAAACGTGTCCGATTAAAAAATATTAAATGCAAATTGGACACGCGTATCTTAAATATTTTATGAATTTTTTAAAATAGAATTTCTTGTATTTTGCGGGATTTAAACTAAATTTCTTATTTCCTATCCACAACAGCAAATCAATATCCACACTTAATTCCCAATCATCGAATTTTCTCATTTTCATTTCTTTTTGGCAGTGAAGATATTTTCATCTCCACTTTCGGTGACTGATAAATGGCATTGATGCCTGAAATATTAATTGTTGTTTTTTGAAACTTACCAAAAAAAAGCTAATGCTCATGATCGGTACCTCTAGGTAGCGCTAGGTACATGCTCTGTACTACTAGGTATCGCTCAGTACATGCTCGGTACCGCTAGGTACAAGCTCGGTATAGCTAGGTACATGCTCGGTATCACTCAGTAAATGCTCGGTATCGCTCAGTACATGCTCGGTACCGCTCAGTACATGCTCGGTACTGCTCGGTATCTTTTCATACAAATAACTTACGAACTTTAAAAACAAACAGAACTTTAAGTATCATCCTCTTCCTGTTGTGAGAGAAATTGGAGCACATACTCATTTATTCAATCAATGAAGAGGAATAAAATAACTCCACAACGAGCTGAAGATTAAGTTTATATGCGTACAAATTTTCGTCTTCTATCAAGGAAAATCCTACTTTATATGACATGTGATAACAAGATGTGGGATGTTGTTGGAGATGGGTTCAAGTGCCTTGATGATATGGAATTATTGGAGGTTGCAAATCTTTCTCTAGATGAACCAGAGTTGGAAGCAATTATATTCAATGATGATATTGAAGAGGGGAAATATGAAAAGACACTAGGCAAAAAAAACTCAACTTGAGTTGACCCCCCCTTTGTCTACATCAATATGTTTGATATTTAATGCATATAAATATTATATGAATGCTTTTAAACATGCAAAATAAATTATAAAAATTAAAAAACTTAAAAACTTGAATTCAAGCTAGCACGAAATAGTGAGAATTTGAGCAGAGCAAGCTTGAAAACAATCAAGTTGAGCCATGAGTCAATTTTAAACTAGTCTACATATATTTGATCTATTGTGAGTCGGTATTAAATTAGCACAAAATTGGACCATTATCACCCCTGATGACGATTAGCTTCTCATTTCTAACAATTCAAGACATTTATTTTGTAGGTCCATAAGATATCATAACGTAGGAAGACATAGTTTATGACATACATTCACAAGGAAAATATATAAATTATGCATACTCTGAATAACTGTATGCATTCAATTAAAAGTAAAAAAAAAATAAGCATACCTGCTAACCATTTCTCTTTTTCCACCTCCTAATCCACTTGAAACTCGGCCCAAAACTCCATTCTGTTCAGAGCTTAACAAATTATTTTTTTCTCCTTCTAAGCTTGGATCACTTAAATCTATTTGCAACAAACTCTCATTAACTTCATTAGGGGCATCTGTAGGAACACTTAACGGAAGAACCCTTGGAGAGGAGAGTGAAAAATCAATATTGACCCAGAACAACATGGTTTAAAAGTAAAAAATTATACATAAAAGAATATAAACAAGATCCCAGTATACACGCATAAGGCATCGAATAATAAATAAATAAATGCAAGATATTCTGCCACTAGAAAAGTACTAGCATATTCAGAGAACAACCAACATAGCATAAAACAGGGAAAATCAATCGAGTACACTGGTAAAACAATAAAAACTATAATGAATTACTAAAAGCGGCTATGGGAAGGCACCAGGGGTGGTGCAGAGCTCTATACTCAAAAGTAATTGACATTTCA
This sequence comes from Dendrobium catenatum, assembly GCF_001605985.2. Classification (NCBI taxonomy): domain Eukaryota; kingdom Viridiplantae; phylum Streptophyta; class Magnoliopsida; order Asparagales; family Orchidaceae; genus Dendrobium; species Dendrobium catenatum. The sequence continues at coordinate 1,355,759 of NW_021319375.1, forward strand.
CAGTATAAGCCTGCAAGATAAACATTCTGCAATTGAATGATAAAAGTTTGAACCTTCAATATCTTTTGTGATATTAACAACATCCAATCAAGAACTCTTATGCATGTATCGAGCTCAAGTATTTCAGTTAGACATATTATCATGCTAAACTTCTATAATGAGCATTGCATATGTAAATCTCTCATGAAAACTTCATCCTTCTCTACAATCAGAATACCTAATATCAGCCTTAAACCATTTTTTTAATCATTGGACTCTGAATCGTCCCATTCATGGCAATTAACGTTTTATTTTTGTTTTGATTCAAATAGAATATTTAATGGAAACTTTTCATCACGCAGTGAATTGGCATCTGGAATTTAAACTCATACAGTCAAACACTTTGCTTTGGAAATTGTTAGTGTGGGCCATAAATCCAACCTCTGTTAAGATTCAATCATGTACCGAGACATTACAGCAAGAGACTCAACTCATCCAGCAAAGGATGACTCCGTTCAACTTAAACCGGCTTTAGATGCATCACCAACCATTCAGGACAAAGTACAATCGGCTTGTTGATCCCATGAGCCCGAAGGTTTGTCAATCCCATTTTGCTAATCACAAGTATACAATTAGAGGTGCTAATATTTGCATTAAGTGTTTTTACAGTTGGCATGGATCTCTGTGCAAGTTTCAACAGGTTTAGCAATGCATGATCAACTAGATTGGATTCAAAGAAAACTATCTTTTTAGTCAGGTTGAGTCTTATATATTTGTCATAATATACAATTGCAATAATTAGACTCTATGACTAAAAGTTCATTTTGCAAAAAACTTGAAGCAACACATAATGAGAAGACCCTTATTTATAATTACTCTAGCTTAAAATTTAATGAAAACTGAAATTTAGTTTAGAAATATTAATCCAATTTATTTGCCTCCATATTTCCCATTTATATATTTAAGTTTCCATATTTTTTTAAATTAGTGCTAATTATATTTAGATAAGAAATCATTCAACTTGTTTATCACTACTTCATGATCTCTTGATATGATGATATCATCAATAGATACAATTTGGACAAAAATTTTACCTAAAGATGATTTATTGGTAAATAAAGTGTGGTTATATTATTATTAAATTCAAAGAATTGGAGAGAGAAAAAGTTTAATTTTATTACACGAAACTATCCCTATTTATAGATCTATACAATATATCTTAATAAAAAAATAACAAATAACTACTTAATCATGTATAATTGCCCCAACATAATTCTTCCTAAATCAGCCACCCAAATATGGAAGGAGATCGGCCTGATCAAGATGAGCCTCCTACAGATCCCCATGTTGGTCATGGGATCAAAAGGGTCAAGGGACAGTTGGGATTTAACACTACCCCTCAAGCTGGGAAATACAAATCTGTCATTCACAGCTTAGTAATCAATCCAAAAAAAGTAGAGTTATCATGCCCTTTGATAAGAACTTATGAAAGCTGATCTTTTAATGAGACATGATAGATACATATAAGACTGTTGTCCAATTTCTCCTTTATAAAATGTTTGTAAACTTCTATGTGCTTGGTCCTGTCATACTAAACCGGAATGTGAGCTATGATGATTTTTGATTTGTTATTACAATGTAGATTTATAAGTCCTCACTTGATCTTTAGGTCTTCTAGAATCATCTTGATCCATAATAGTTTCAATTTCAAAGGCCATAACTCTGAACTTGGCTTTTGCAATAGATCTTATCACCACATTCTATTTCTTACTTCTCCATGAAATACGGTTTCAACCAAGGAATGTGCAGTATTATGAGGTAGATCATCTAATCTGCATCAATATATGCTTCAGAGGTTACTCCACATTCTCTTCTAAAGAGAATCTCTTTTACTGGATTCCCCTTAAAGTATTGTAGTATTCTTTCTACTACTTGCATGTGAGTCTGCTTTGGATTTTGCATGAACAGGATTATCATGCTTACAGTAAAGGCTATATCTAGTCTAATATGGGAAAGGTAGATCAATTTCCCCACAAGTCCCTGGTAAGCTTCCTTATCTACATCTAGATTATCTTTAGCTTCCCCCAATTTGAGATTTGATTCTACTAATGTTGGTGTTGGTTTACACGCTAGTTTACATATTTCTTTAAAACGATCAATAATATATTTATGTTGTGAACGAAAGAATCCTCCACTGGAGTGGGTCACTTCAATTTCAAGAAAATATTTCAACCTACCAAATTCTTTGATCTCAAATTTCTTGGCAAGACATTTCCTTAGAATCACTTTCTCATTTTCATCATTCCCATTCAAAATGATATCATTCACATAAACTAGCAAAACTGTGACTCCCCTTGAGTCCGAGTGCTTAAGGAATAGTGTATTGTCCCCCTGAAAATAAGGTTTGGTGAAATAGGATTTTTATTCATCAAAAGTGATGTCAACAGATACAAGGGTTTTCTTAATGATGGGGTGATAATACTTATAACCTCTCTGTGTAGATGAATATCCGACAAAGATACATTTGAGTGCTCTTAGATCTAATTTTTCTTTAATTTGACTATGAATGTGAACATAGGCAGTTCACCCAAACATTTTGGGTGTGAGATTATTATGGGTTCTGAATTCAGGGTAAAAAGAAGACAATATTCATTAGTATTTTTAGTCTCAAGGTTTTTGAGGGTACTCAGTTTATGAGATATGTGACAGCCAGAATGGCTTCCCCCTAGGATTTACGTACATTGTGGTCGAATAGAAGTGCCTGGGTGGAGGCAACAAGGTAGCCATTTTTTCTATATGTAATTCTATTTTGTTGTGAAGTGTAAATGTAGGAAGATTTATGAATAATACCTTCCCGATAAGCCGATTCATCCTGAACCGGCCTAGCCGGCCCTCAGCTTGTGTACAGGAGGCGGAAACAGTCCGCCTCCATTGGTATGTTCCGCCCAAATGGGTGGGCCCCACTTGTCCAAGTGATTTCAAATTGAAAAGGAGGGGCAGCTAGGGCTTGGGAGGGAAATTAGATTAACAAAGCTTTTGTATTAAAGAGGATGAGATGATTAGGGAAGATTAGGTTTTGATTGATTGGAATTAGGGTTTCTTGGCGACTTGTGCTCAAAACTCTCTTGTCTAGAGATTTGGGAGAGATTATTCTCCTCTCGAATTGAGGATCTCTTGTATCTTTCCTTTGTTCTGGTTTCGTTTTGCTTTCTATAAGATTTTTTATCATTTGATTGTTCTACCACCATAATTTCTTCGTTTTTTCTCGGTATTTTACCAATTATTGTTAGGTTTGCTTGCGAACTCAAGTAAATCCGATAGAATTACTTGCGAACTCACGTATTTCCTATCAAATTGGTATTAGAGCATATTTTGGGACCGGTGGAAGGCTGTTTTCGGCAAATTCCAGAAGCGAATTTTGGCCCGGAAAAGATAGAAGTTGCTATTTTTTGAGTCCCAAATTAAGATTTTGTGAATCTACAAACTCCGGATTGTGATGACAGCCAAGAAGGTGGATACTTTGAAAGAAAGGCTTGAAGGGGAGATGAATCAAATCAAGACAACGGTGGAGGATAGGATTTCCTCCATGGAAGGACAAGTAACCGATCTTGGGGACATGATGAAAAAAATATTGGAAATTCAAAACCAAACGGAGGCTTCCGTGGCAAAAGGTGTGGAACGAAAAATCTCGAATTCTGAAATCCGTAGGCAGGAAGATGAGGTAGAAATCATGGAAGGAGAAAGAATAAGACCCCATCTAAAGCCTGTCCAGAGGGAAGAAAGAGGAGGTGGATATGGTACGCCAGGAGGGATACTATGGCCGCCGAGGTGCTGATTTTGAAGAAAGAATGGGGGAATTTGAAGGGGTTTAGGCTATGGAAGGGCAAGGGAAGATCGAGAGATGTGGGGAGGGCCTAGTGCTTGGGAAAGGAGAATCTATGGAAGAATGAGGGGGAATAGTGGCAATCAGAAGGTTAGGAAGTTGAAGATGCCCATATTTGAAGGAGAAGATGTGTATGGGTGGATTTATAAGGTGGAACGATACTTCGTCGTCAATGGGATGATGGAGGAGGAGAAGCAAACAACGGCGAGCATTTGCTTGGAAGGAAAAGCTCTGTTTGGTATTAGTGGAGAGACCAGAGGAGGCCTATCAAGAACTAGAGGGAATTCATGGACTGTATAATAGAACGTTTCCAAACCGACCGGGGAGAAGATTTCTATAAGCAGTTCTTTGCTCTAACGCAAGACGGATCACTAGCAGACTATCGGGAGCGATTTGAGCACCTAGCCAATAGAGTGGAGCAATTATCAGATACAATATTGGAGGAAAATTTCATGAAGGGGTTGAAGGCGGAGATCCGAGCATCAGTGAAGGTTTTCATGCCCCATGACTTGGGGAGGCCATGAACTTGGCCCAACTGGTTGAAAATCAGAGAAATATGGAGAGGACGAGGTAAGGTCCGAACTGTTCAGGTTCTCACCATCTGTGATGACGAGGAAACTAAGGGAGGTGATGAGGAGACAGAGGAGGAGATGGAGGAGAAGCTGCATTTGGATCTGGCCGAGATTTCCCTGAACTCAGTGGTAGGATTTACTACGAATCATACCATGAAAATAAAGGGGGAGATAGAGGACAAGGAGGTGGTGGCGTTGATTGATAGTGGGGCTACTCACAATTTCATTTTCACTCAGGTCGTCGACCAAATGGGAGTGAGATTGGTGGATACCGATTGTTACAGGGTGATGATGGGTACAGGGAAGGTGGAGAAAGGTCAGGGGATTTGTAGAGGAGTTCTACTGACTATCCAGGGGATTCAGGTGAGGATAAATTTTCTTCCAAGGGAGCTTGGGAGTACATATATCATCCTGGGGATGAAATGGCTGCAGACTTTGGAAGACACTAAAGTGAATTGAGGGGCACTCACGATGGAGTTGATAGTAGATGGAAGAAAAATGGTGATTAAGGGAGATGCAGGGTTATCCAAATCCATTGTTTCTCTTAAAACTATGGTGAGGGATATACAGTTGGCAGGCGGAGAATATTTTGTGGAATTGCACAGTTTAGAGAGAGCTAGATTGGAAGAGGGAGGGGACATACCCCTCTCCATACAGCCGTTGATTCAACAGTTCCAAGAGGTGTTTTAGCCATCTTAGGGATTGCCACCGCAGAGAGAGGAGCACGCCATCATTTTGAGGGAGGGTGTGTCACCCATCAGCGTACGGCCTTATCACTACAGGATGCTCAACAAAGAAATTGTACCTGATAAGTTTCCTATCTCAGTTATTTATGAGTTTTTAAATGAATTAAGTGGAACAGTGATCTTCAACAAGATACATTTGAAATCAGGATACCATCATATCCGGATGAAGGAGAATGTACCCAAGACTGCCTTCCGAACTTATGAGGGACACTATGAGTTCCTGGTGATATCATTTTGCCTCACCAATGCTCTAGCCACTTTCCAGGCACTTATGAATAAGGTTTTCAAAGCTTATCTCCGACGATTTGTACTGGTATTCTTCGACGACATTCTAGTCTATAGCAGGACGAAAGAGGAGCATTTGGAGCATTTAAAAAAGGTGTTAGAGGTGCTACAGGAGCACCAGTTAAGGGTTAACTTGAAGAAGTGTTGTTTTGCACAAGCCAGTGCAGAGTACTTGGGTCAGTTGTATCAAAAGAAGGGGTGGCAGCAGATCAGTCCAAAATCGAGGCAATACCAAAGTGGCCAGTGCCTAAAAATTTGAAGGAGCTGAGGGGATTTCGAGGACTAACAGGATACTACAAGAGATTCGTAAAGGGATATAGCACCATAGCATGGCCACTCACTGAGCAGTTGAAGGAAGGTTTCTTATGGAGGGAGGCGGCCACGTTAGCATTTGAGAGCTTGAAGAAGGCTATGACTACGGTACCGATCCTGGATTTGCCAGATTTCACTCAGATCTTCTTAGTGGAGACAGACGCGTCTAGATACCGACTGGGTGCAGTGCTTATGCAGCATCGTAGGCCCATTGCCTATTTCAGCCAGGTGTTGGCTGCTAAAGCCAAGTTGAAGTCAGTCTATGAGAGAGTGTTAATGGTCATCGTTTTGGCCTTCTAGAAGTGGCAGCCCTACCTACTTTGGAGGCATTTCATTGTCAGGATAGATCAGCGGAGCTTGAAATATTTGCTGGAACAGCGGAAGGTGATAGAGGACCATCAAAGGTGGTTGTCAAAGTTGCTGGGGTACGATTTTGAGATTCAATATAGACCAGGAGTGAAGAACAAGGTAGCAGATGCCTTGTCCAGATGTATGGGAGAGCTGTAGACAGTGGCACTATATGTACCTTTGATGCTTGACTGGGGAGGTCATCATAGAAGAAAGTGCTAGAGATGAGGATTTGGGTCACATCAGATTTACTGAAGGAAGAGGGTTGCCACCCAGGGTACTCATTGGAGGGGGACAGACTGCTATATCAGGGGAGGTTTGTGATGCCCCGGACCTCAATCCACATCCCAAACTTACTACAGGAGTTTCATGGAAATGTTGTTGGGGGCCATTTAGGCATGCAGAAGACATACCGGAAGCTAGCTTCGAAGCTATACTGGAAGGAGATGCATAAAGATGTAAAGGAGATGATAGCCAGATGTGAGATATGTCAAAGGAACAAATACCTAGCTATGTCACCAGGAGGACTAATACAGCCATTGGCTCTACCGAGATTAGTATGGTAGGAGATATCCATGGACTTCATAGATGGGTTGCCCCGTTCAGAATGTTTCACTATGATATTAGTGGTGGTGGACAGGCTGAGCAAGTATGCACATTTCATTCACCTCCAACACCCCTAAAGAGTAATGACATTGGCTTCAGCTTTCATCAGAGAGGTGGTCAGATTACATGAAGCACCCGAGGTGATAGTATCATATAGAGATAAGGTGTTCCTCAACCATTTTTGGAGAGAGTTTTCATGTCAAAGGGGATAGTTCTAAAGAGCAGAACAGCTTAACACCCATAGATAGATGGCCAAACGGAAGTAGTCAACAGAAGCTTAGAGACTTACCTAAGATGCTTCATGTCGGAGACACCCACGCTATGGGCTAAGTGGCTATCATGAGTTGAGTACTGGTACAACACCACTTTTCATTCTACTTCTCAGATGACCCCATTCAAGGTGTTGTACGGAAGGGATCCTACCCACTTGGTGCACTTTGGGAGTAGCAGTACTCCAGTATCTTCAGTCGAAGAGTACTTGGAGGAGAGGGATAGAGTGCTAGAAGAGTTGAAGAGACATCTGCTGAGGGCTCAACATATTATGAAGAAACAAGCTGATAGGTATAGGAAGGACATCCAATTTAAAGTGGGAGAGAAGATATTCATAAAGCTCCGATCATACAGATAGAAGACAGTCGTCAATAAGAGGAATGAGAAGCTTGCTTCAAAGTACTTTGGGCCTTATGAAGTGCTGGAGAAGATTGGAGCAGCAGCTTATCAGCTGAAACTACCACCAACGGCGACTATACATCCGATTTTTCATGTATCATAATTCAGAAAGGACATTGGTGACTATACAGCCAAACCCGAGTTACTGGCGACACTTACTGAGGATTTAGCGGTGGTTCTGGAACCCTTAGAGCTGATGGGGGTTCGCAAGAAAGAAGATGGAACTAAGAAAGCGTTGATTAAGTGAAAGAACCTTCCTGAATACGAGGCCATGTGAGAGCCATACGAGAGGGTGAAACATCAATTTCCTGGTTTTCACCTTAAAGACAAGTTGATTCTTTAGGAGGGCGGTATTGCTAGGCTGGTTCACCCTAAAACAATCCGCCTCCCTTGGTCCATTCCGCCTCCCTTGGTCCATTCCGCCTCCCTTGGTCCATTCCGCCCAAAGGGGTTGGCCCTACTTGTCCAAGTGATTTCAAATTAGAAAGGAGGCGACGGCTAGGGCTTGGGAAGGAAATTAGATTAAGAAAACTTTTGTATTAAAGAGGATGAGAGGATTAGGAAAGATTAGGTTTTGATTGATTGGAATTAGGGTTTCTTGGCAACTTGGGCTCTAGACTCTCTTGTCTAGAGATTTGAGAGAGACGATCCTCCTCTCGAATTGGAACAATTATTACGTCCTCCGACCGGATGCAGAGGAACATCCGGTCCTAGGAAAAAAAATGCATGTACCGAGGTGTACCGAGTTTTTTTGAAAAACTCGGTACACCTCGGTACAGGCGTTTTTTGCCTAGGACCGGATGTTTCTTGCATCCGGTCAACCGAACCAAATAAAAATTTAAGGATCTCTTATATCTTTGCTTTGTTCTTGTTTCGCTTTGCTTTCTATAAGATTTGCTATCGTTTGATTGTTCTTCCACCATAATTTCTTCATTTTTTCTCTATGTTTTACCGATTATTGTTAGGTTTGCTTGCGAACTCAAGTAAATCCAATATGATTACTTGCGAACTCAAGTATTTCCTATCACTTCCTTTTGAAAGTAGGATGATAGAGTTTGGTTAAAGTAGTCTTTGGTAGTTTCGGAATGAAAATTTCTTATTTTTACCTAGAATCGACTCTGACCATCATGTGAAAATTGGGGAGGATGGTGTTAATATCATAGTTATTTCTAAGGAAAAAGATTCAAGAGACTCGAGAGCAGTCTTCAATGCAGGGTACAAACCATCGGGCCCCCGAAATGTTAGGGATTTTTTAGGATCCCCAAATGTCACTATGAAAAAAGTAGAAGTGAGTATGACATCTCTCTTTTTTTAAGGAAAAAAAACTCATTTTTGTTTGGCTAAATCACAAGTTTCATAAAGAAAGAATTGATTTTTCAACTCATAAAAAATTATTAGAAACATGTTTTTAAGATATCAAAAGATGAATGTCGTAATCTAAAATAATGAAGCCAAATAATAAATTTTTTATTTAATAGAGATAACATAGAATAGCCATTATTAATAATAGTGAATTTATTCAACTCTTCCAGGTAGTACAGTCCATCTTTCCCCTTAATAAGTCCAATCTTCTTTCTCGATTCCTGATCATGAAATAAACAAGTAGGATTAAATAGGACTTGAAAATTATGGTCACTAGTAAGTTTTTGTATAAAGATTAGGTTTGTAGATAATTAAGGTACATAGAACATATTTTTGGAGTGAAAGAGGGAGATAAAGGAAACTCCTTGGCCTACTATTATGGTAAGAGAATCATTAGTAGTGATGATTTTCTTATCACTCAGACAATTAGTGTTAACTGATGAAATGAGTAATGGAGTGTGTCATGTGATCTGTGACTCCCGAGTTAATGATCCATAAACCTTTCAATTTCTAGAGACACTTAATCTAATGGATATAGAAAAATTACCAGAAAGTGCAAGAGAAGAAGATGCAGGTAATTTTTGAAAGGATATTAGTTGTTTTAGCTTATTATATCTTCTTTGTTGAGCTCTCTAAAGCTAGATTGCTTTTTTGGATTGGACTGACTTATTGTAGAGTTAGTTGTGGTATCCCTCTTTGGCCACTTCTTTAATTTCACTCCTTACTTAGGGGCTTCCCATATAACTTCCAGCATATCTCCTTTGTGTGTATTGATTTTTTTGCAATAACTGCACCAAAGGGAGTATTTGTCTTTAGGCTTTGAGGACTCCTTACCTCTTTCCTTCAATACCACAACTTTGGTTGCCATCATTATTGAATCATCTTTAGTTCTAGCATTACCCTTGGTTGACTTTTCTTAGCACGAATAAGAGAAATGGTCTTATTTAGTGAAAGTGTCTTCTCTTTGCCAGGGATCTAAACTCTAACCTGATCAAACTTCGTATTTAACCCAATGTTTAAAATTGCGTAATCGGGTATTGAGGCGTTTTTCGTTCGTGAGGCGAGGCGTAAGCCTCAAGGCGTTTTGAGGCGTAAGCCTCAAAATCAAAAAATTGCGTAAACATAAAATGATAAATTTTGTATATACTAATTAGTAAATAATATATAAAACATAAAAATGCACAATATATGAAGTGAAATCAAAATATTCCAATAATAAGACAACATGAAATATAGTTCAACTCAAACTTCATCTTTACCAAATCATAGTATTTTTTTCATTAACATATAATTCCAAAAATAAATAGCAATAACATATCACATAAGAACTCATAAGTCATCAGCACCGTGCCACTGTCATCACCATGTTTAAAAATGTGCAATTAGGTATTGAGGCGTTTTTTGTTTATAAGGCGAGGTGTAAGCCTCAAGGCATTTTGAGGCGTGAGCCTCATGATAAAAAAATTGTGTTAAGTACAAATAAATGTTAAAAGTAAATTTTTATATAATACTCAAATAATATGTTAAAAAATGGCGACGGGTTAGAGGTTAAGGAAGTTGAGAGGAAGTTGCTGCGACTAGGGGTACACGAAGTGTGATTTGTTTACGGCTTTACTTCAGGATTTATGTAAGTTTTAATATATATCAGGTGAGGCGTAAGCCTCACTCCAGTGAGGCGATGCGCGCCTTCAGGCGGGCCTCAACCAAGTTGAGGCGCAAGCCTCATAAAAAAAACTTGAGGCGTAAGCCTCAATGCGCTTTTCACTAGAATTGCGCAAAGGCGGGCCTCATATTGCGCAATTTTAAACCATGATTTAACCTACAAGATAGTCTACACTTTATCGTTTTCAATAAAGTTTTTTAGGATAGCAACATCTTCTGGATACTTGGTCGTTATGCAACTATAATGATCATGTTCTTGCCACAAGCCTTCAAGAAGAGTGACATATTCAATTATGGTCTTACTTCCTTGATTTGTGCTTCCTACCTTGACCTTAATTTCTAATATTTGAGCAGCATCCCGAGCTTTTGAGGTTTACCTGGCGGCGTCCATTATGTCCTTTGCAATAAATAGAAACATGAAAGTATCATTAATTTCTGGAGACATGGAATTCTACAACCATGATATAATCATAGAGTTCGCTTTATCTCATGCCCAAAAATTAGGATCTCCTTTTGGTCCAACCCCAAGGAGGTGATTCATCTTTCTTTCCCTTTTAAGTAGTTCTTCACAAATTAAGATCATTTCAAGTAATTCTTCCCATTTAAACTATATAAAGGTTGCATATTTTGAAGGTCTCCTCTTCCTTGATTCACCATAGAGTCTTCCATTAGGTCAAAGTTTTGGACGGAATTAACTTCAAACATTACGATGACAAAGGGTAGCGACGAAAGCTATATTAAGCAAGGTAGCAATGAACGATGCATTGGTTATAGATAGGATAGAAAACACAAATAAAGGCTAGCAATGAAGGCATGACAGTGAGAAGAAAAAAAAAATTTAGGCTGGCAGCAAGCTTCAGGGGAAGTAGCAAAGCTGCACACTAGGATCCAAGCGAACCAGTCTTCAATGCAAATCAATCATCCAACTCCACCCGAACAGACTCCTATTCTACTTGGTCGACTCTGGATGTTGTATGTAGGAACAAAGACCGAGCCTGATTCTTCTTTGGGTGCCGCCATTCTCAAAAGGAGGTCATAACCATTATCCAAACGCATGATCCTGCTCGACTCAGAAGCACGACCTCTCATCCCATAATGTTGCACACACGCAAGAGGAGGCTCTTGCTCAACTATGCTCTGTGCCACCCTAGACACACGCAAGAGGAGAATGACCAATATTCCTTAGAATTCTGGTAATGAAGGCTAATGGTGGGAATGTAGCTCTGATATCATGTTAAATTCAAAGACTTGAAGATGGAAAAGGCTTAATTTTATTCAAAACTATCCTTTTTTTTTTAACTATCCTTATTTATAGATTTATACAAGATATCATAATACATAAATAAACAACTACAGACACATGCATAATTGTTCTAATATAATCCTTCTTAAATTAGTCACCCAAATATGGAAGAACATCGACGTAATCCAGGTGAGCCTCCCATGGACCCCAAACATGGTCGTGGGATCAAGGGTCAAGGGACGATTGAAATTTAATAGATAAGGGACGGCTGAAATTTAACAATTATCCTTAAGAGTGCCTATGTCTTTTAATCTCGATTATTAATAGATTGAATCATACTACTAATGATTATTTTAATCAATATAATGATTTCTTAAGTCTACAAATTTGGTGTGCATTGCAAGTACTCTCAAATCTATGAAAGATTATCATGTAAACTTCATCTTTTACATTTCCGTTTAGGAAAGCATTTTTAAAATTAGTTAATAAAGTCACAAATACAACAACAACATGCCTTTGTCCCACTATGTGGGGTTGGCTACATGAATCCTTTTTCATCATTGTGTCTGGTTAAAAATCAAATTCTTATTTAAATCTAATAAAGAAAGATCATTTCTAATATTTTTAACCAAGTCTTTTTAGGTCTACCTCTACCTTTCTTAACATAAGTCAAATCTAATACCTCAACTTTCCTAACCGGGTCATCGGAAGGCCTCTGTTTACTGTGACCAAACCATCTAAGGCGACTCTCTCTAATCTTATCTAAACTAGAGCTACTCCAACCTTTTCACGTAGATGCTCATATCGTATACTATCTCTAAGGGTCAAGTCACTCATCCACCTAAGCATCCTTATCTCTGCAACACTTAACTTAGTATTATGCTTCTCTTTTAATAACCAACATTCGGCACCATAAAGCATTGCAGGTCTCACCACCATCTTATAGAATTTTTCCTTAAGTTTGAGGGGGACTTTTCTATCGCACAATAAGCCCGATGCATTCCTCCACTTCAACCATCCAACTTGAATTCTGCTAATAATATCCCCATCAATTTCACCATCACTCTGAACAATAGATTCAAGATATCTAAAATGTGTACTCTTATTAATGACTTGATCGCCCAAAGTCACAATCCCCTCATTAGGTTTATTGCTACTAAAATTACATTCCATATATTCAGTTTTAGATGTACTCAAGCGAAAACCTTTAGACTCTAAAGTTGACCTCCATAATTCAAGTTTACCTTCAACTCTCTCTCTAGTCTTATCAACATGAAGAATATCATTAGCAAAAAGCATACACCAAGGTACATCCTCTTGCAAATGTCTAGTGAGAACATCCATGACTAAAGCAAAAAGATATGGACTTAAGGCTAATCCTTGATGTAATCCAACCGAAATATGAAAATACTTGGCCAAACCACCTTGTGTTTGAACACGTAATAACTCTTGCATGCAGATCTTTAATGATTTGAACGTAAGCATTATTAACTCCTTTCTTTTCAAGAATTCTCTATAGCACATCTCTTGAAACTTTATCATATGTTTTCTCTAAATTAATAAATATCCTATGTAGATCTTCCTTATTCTCTCTATATTTCTCCATCAAACCTCTCAATAAATGTATGGCTTCCATAGTAGACCTACCCGGCATGAATCCAAATTGATTTTGAGAAAAATTAGTATCACGCCGCAACTTATGCTCCATAACTCGCTCTCATAGTTTTAAAGTATAACACATTAACTTAATTCCTCTATAATCTGCACACTCCTGTGCATCACTTTTATTCTTAAAAATAGGAATTAGCATACTTATTCTCCACTGATCTGACATCTTTTTAGTCTTCAAAATAGTATTAAAAAGTTTAGTAAGCCAAAAAATTCTTTCATCTCCTAAGCATTTACACATCTCTATTGGAATATCATCATATCCAACAGCTTTTCCACAGTTCATTTCCTTTAAAGTCTCTCTAACTTCGGTTTTACTTATACGCTGATAAAATCACTAAAGTCAATCGTATTTTTACATTCTTCATTAAAACGTTTAGCAAAATACCTCATCCACCTTTGTTGAATATCATCTTCTAAGAAAATTACTTTTTGATCTTCATCCTTAATACATTTCACTTGAATTAAATCCTTACTACTCATATCTCTTTGTTTGGCAAACTTATTCATATATCTTTCTCCTTCCTTAGTATCTAATCTATTATATAAATCATTAAAAGCTAAGCTCTTTGCATCGCAAATAACTTTCTTAGATTCCTTATGAGCCTCTTTATAGCTTTCTCAATTATCAGAATTTTTATAACTAAATCAATTTTTATAACAAATCTTCTTATTTTTTATATTTTCTTGCACATTAGGATTCCACCACCAACTATTTTTATTATTATGAGCTTTTCCCGTCGAAACTCCAAACACATCTTTTACAATATTTTTAATAAGCCACTTTTTCTCACATAATATTGGCATCCTCATACACAAACAGAATCTTAAGATCTAAAATTTTACTCTCAAAAATACTTTTGTTAATATTCTTTAAATGTCTCCATCTAATCCTAAAAAATCATTTTACATTATTTTTTTATTTTTTACTCATTTATCTTAAAGTCCAAAATTAATAATCGATATTGAGTACATAAATTTTCACTTGGAATAACTTTATAATCTTTGTAATCTAAACGATCTAATTTTCTTATAATAAAATAATCAATCTGCGTTTTATTATATCCATTTTTATAAGTGATAAGATGTTCATCTATTTTCTTAGAAATCATAAGTTAAAGAAACATCTAATAAAGTCTTAGCACCTTCATATTTCGTTCCAAACCCATGGCCACCATGGATACTTTTAAAATCATCTCTCTCAATCAACATGTCCATTTAAATCTCCTCCAATTAAAACTCTTTCTTCAAGAGGTTTCTTTTGTATTAATTCTTCTAAATCATTCCAAAATTTTAATTTTGAACTAATATTCAAACCTACTTGAGGAGCTTAAGCACTTATAATATTAATAATCTTAACATCAACAACAATCTTTAAAATTATACTTCTATCTCCAATTCTGTTAATTTTTATAACATTATCCTTCAAATTATGATCTAAAATCACAGCTACACCATTTGTAGTCCAACTCTTACCGGAATACCATAATTTATATCATAAACTATCAATCTCCTTAGTCTTCTCTCCAACTCATTGAGTTTCCTGAATGCACAAAATATTTATCTTCATATGAATCATAATATCTATTAATTCCATTAATTTGCCTGTAAGGGAACATATCTTCCAAGATCTTCTAATTTTAATTTCATGGACTAGCTTATTTGCCCACATACGTCCTTGATGCGGGAACTATTGCCCATTTAACACTGCACTTGGGGGTCGGTGCAGCGGCCCTTGCACACTTATCATTGTATTCAAGCCATACTTCCATACAGCATGTTGCTTCTAGAGGAAGCCCTAGCATTAAAAAAAATTTTAAAGGATTCATGTCATGATTCTTCGACAAGTTCTATGCTGGATGTCGACTACCTAACGCAACCCTCCACTTTTCTCATCCAGGACTTGGGACCGGGCAACAACAGTGTTAAAACAGTTGCAACAAGAGGACTTCCCAGGAAGTCACCCATTCTAGTACTACTCTCGCCCAAGCACGCTTAACTGCGGAGTTCTGATCGGATCTGATGTATTGGTAATGGGATCTGATGTACTGGTGATGGTATGGGCTAAAGCTAAACTGGTAAAAACCAAGCCACGTTGACTTGACCTAGTTATTTTATTAAGTCATGGGACCACTCATATGCAAAGTTCCAATGTATGAAGCCAATTTTGCCATTTGACATAAGTTGGTATGCCAAATCTAGTTGATGCGCCAAAATGGGCTCAAAGTTGTCCTTGTGATTCAATCACATGGCCTATCTTGAGCCTAGTCAGGGAGGGGTTGTGTTTAATTACAATGCTTCCCTTACTCACTTAGCAAAGGTCAAGTCAGTTTGATCGTACAAGCTTTAGTTATGGGTTCAATCACCTAGTTGGTAGCATGAGCCACTATTTGCTCGATTAAGAGTACCCAAATGACTCGATTACATCACTATTAGACATGATGATGACCAGATCAACCAATCAATCATCAATCAAGACTTAACATAATCAGGTCAATTTCAAAGTCATTAAGATTCTTCTAGATCCACTTGGCAAGGCAACTTGGTCCTCCCCCCTATTCGAGAGTAGAAACAAGTCATTCAATTTTAAAGTGAGACAAATGAGATAGATGGCAAATAAGTGAGTAAAAACTATGATCTATGCAACTGTGCTCTCTTCAATCAGCAAGCCATATGTGCCCTAATTTTCACAAAGAATCACACTCAATCAATGCAATCACAAGCTCTTGAATCAAAGGTCAGCATTTATCAATCATAATTTAAACAAATTTGAACACACACAATAAATCCTTGTATGTAGTACAAGGAGCAAATAGAGCTTGGTATGGACAAAGCACACAAAAAGCCAAAGCAAAAGTCATGGATCAACTATATGAGCCCAATGTAAAAAAAAAAACATGCTTTAAATGAACATTAACCTAGTTTTATTTACATTTGTTGATGTTGTGTATTTTAATACATGAGTTTTAATATTTTCTTTTGTTGCAAATGTATATGTTGAAATTTTGAATTAAAATTTTTGAATTATTAAATTCAAATTTTTTTTAAATTTGAAATTCAAATTATGGAAAGAAACAATACTATAATTCAAATGGAAGATAGTTGCATGAAAATGAAACCCCCCTCCAATGGTTATGGATCACATCTTCCTTAGAGTGAAAAGTCACACCAAGGGATGCTTCAAATTCTTTAGCAACCTTTCAATGTGGTTAGCCACATCTCATCTCTCCCTTAGTTTCCTTTTTTTATTATTTTGCTTATGTGTAAACACTATAAATATTTTATGATGGAATAATGAAGGGATTCATGCTGATTTGACAAAAAAATGAGTAGTCTTGCTCTTGGGAAAACCTTGTTGGACGATTCCCACACTTAAGAATTTTTTTAGTGGCATTTTCTATAGGAATTTTCTTAGTGGCATCGTCTATCTTGTTTCTTTGGTGAGTAACAAGAGTTATCTTTCTAACCTTACCTTTCATTTAATGTGATATCTTCTCCATGCTCTCCCTCCCATTTTCATTCCATTTCCTTAGCCTCCTCGACTTTCGAAATAATTTACAAAGCCTTCGAGTGCTCTCAGCTAGGACTAGACACTCGTGACCTAGTCTTGAGTTTCCTTCTTTCACAAACCTCCACACATTCCTCTAACTCTTCCAAGTGACTGTTAGGCCTACAACCCCCTCATCAAAACCCAAATTAGGTTTGCTTGGGTTTGGGACCCTTCAAGGTTTAGTTAACCACCTCTTCAAGCTACAGACTCCATATTCTATCAACAACATTCAATGCCGCTCTACTAAAGTAACTTAAGGCCTTGGTGGCAATATATTACAAGGCCACATCACCTTGTCTTATAGATATTATCATAGATGTCAATGGCGCAAAATAGCGCGCGTCATGGCGCACGGCGCGGCGCAGCGCACCTACGACGCCATGTGTATGACGCGGTGCAAATGTTCAAAATGGCGCGCGCTATTTGGGCCACATGCGCGCCATGGCGCATGGCGCAAAATAGCGCGCGCCATTTGTTTTAAAATTTTCTTAATCTATTTATAATATTTTTTTTTTTTAATTTTTAAGATAATATATTTTCTAATTTTTAAATATATTAAAGGTATTAAGATAAATATTAGATTTCATATTATTATCTTCTTAATGCAATTTGCTTTTATTTAAATATATTTTAGTTGTATGAAGATTGACTACTTATTGGACTTGAAATTATGTTGGATTGTTATTTATTTGTATTGTCATTGTTTGCTTGTTATTATGATAGTTTTTTTTTTTCAATTTAATGATATTTCATATTCATGCTTATTATTTTATAGTTCTTTTATAATTTGCGTCATGTTCAAAATGGCGCGCGCCGCGCCGTGCGCTATGCGCCATGGCTCAAATAGGACCTTTGCGTCATGGCTCGAATAGGACATTTGCGCCATGGTGCGCCATTCGCCGTTAACATGTATGGATATTATCCAAATTGAATTCACCCCTTTACACAGGAGATAAGCCCCAATCAGAAATCTATAAGTAGAAAAATAAATGAAATCAAGAGCAAAGCCTAGAATAGTAAGAGGTAAGCAGTTGTGCTAGGCAAAAGAAAGGAAATATTGTTTTAAGACTTGCTGATTTTCTGAAAATGAAAAAATCTATAAACTTTTGAACTGAAGTTTATTACTGATTTAAACGTTTGCTTCGTTTAAAAAAGTTACCCCCACCAGTACCTTCTCAAAGAAGTTGATTCGAACAAAAAAAAAACCTAAGAGATACATGACACAGTGCTAGTAAACAGGTAGGCCAATTACTTTAGCATAAAACAGAGAACTATCTACAAATGAGGTTTATCATTGATTTAAAACATTTGCTTCTTTGGAACAAGCTATCCCCATTAGACCTGTCAACAATTGATCTGACCCGAAAACCCGATCCGAAACCGACCCGAAATTCTCGGGTTCGGGTTGACCCGGTTAAATAACGGGTCGGGTTAGGGTCTGGAATTTCGACCCGTTTAGCTATTCGGTGACAGGTCTAATCCCCATCAGTATCTTGTTAATGAAGTTGAATCTTATGAAAAAGAGCCTAATAAATTCATGTTAAAATGCAAGTTAACAAGCAAGCATAACAATAAAACAAATTGTACAAGAGCATAAAGAGAACCTAAACATATACTCTGATTAAAAACTCAAATATGATGACAAATTCACTTTATTAGTATTTGATAATACTGTTGCTTCATTCCTACCCATTCATGAAAGAATCACAAACTTAAAGCAATCAACAAGGAATATGCCAATGAATCCATAGCGCTTATGAATCAAAGAAGCATAAAAAGGATAGAAACCAAAATAGAACATCACAATGAACTAGAACACAGCAGCGATGCTTAGCTGCAAGATCATTTGTGTTCCAATCTCAAATTTTGCATTGAAAACTGAAGATTATTTTAATCGCACTCAAAAGCATAAGACCACTTTTCTATTAGAATCAAGTACCGCACAAGAAGGATCAGATGTCATGGCACCAAAACTTCTCTCATAGATAACCGACTAATCAGTAAAGCTTGCATGCCAACAAAGAAAGCCAGAGTGCAAAAGTCCGATTACAGCATCAAAAGCCCCTCTAAAAAAAGTTATAAGATAAAACGAAGTATATTGCTTTTAAAAGCAATCAATACGGCAGAGAGAAAGCCCTCCTTAAATCTATTTTCCGATTCAGTGTCCTCAAATAATAAAATCTGCCATTTCTGCAAAGCTAAAAAACACCAAATCAAAACGACTAGGCAAAAGGCCCGTAGGCTGACTGGACGTTTCTCCTATACACTTGTAGACAAGGAGAAAGGAAAGCGGCTTTATCGACATGGAGCTCAAAAGGCAGCAGCTTACCTTGAGCCCATGAGCTGATAACTATCCTCCGACCTCTTCCACTGCTGTAGGGCTCGAATATGATCCCTAAACACCTTTAAAGAAAGAGGAGATCGGAAGGAATTGACAGGATGAAGAGTTAGGCCGTTCTCCTCAATTTAAAAGAACTGCTATTAAAACGGCCTGCGCCGACTAATAGAAAATGTTTTCTGCGCTTGGATTTGAGGATGGAGCCAGAAGCGGCGAGGAGTGATGCTAAGTGCTAGCGCGAACCTAAAAGTCGCCGCTGGGCGTCGGATTCGGACAAAACTGGGAACTTAGAAGTTGAAAACTTTTCGGCAAGGAGGACGCTAGTAACGCCGTTAAAGAGTAAAGGCGTTCTGGGCTGTAGCACGTTCTACGCAAAAGATAGAGCATAAAGGAAGCAAAGAGGTCAACGGTCCGTCGTTGGGGCGAGTGTTAATTTATGTGAGGTTCGTTAAAAAATTAACATTGCGAATTAATTTAGTTTGAATGTTAGTTAATTTAGGCTTTGAGACAATTTTTGTAAAAAGTCCTCTAAAAAATAATTTTTGATGAATCATAGTTATGGTATAGGAGACTTCATCACGCTAGCATGAAAAATATTAGAAAAATTACTCAAAAAGAACTTGTTAGCGGTATACCAAATTTAGACTTTAGTAAGGATCACGTGTATGATGCATGTCAACTAGTAAAACAAGTGAAGTCCCCCTTTCATTTTATTAAGGATCTTAGAATTAGCAAACTTTTAGAAATTATTCACTTGGATCTTATTTGACTGTTTAGCACTATAAATATAGGAGGTAAAGTATATATTTGTGATTTTTGCTGATTTTCTTAGATTCATTTGAGCTAATTTTTTATTTCATAACAGCGAATTATTTGAGAAATTTAGAAATTTTAGCACTTGAATTCAAAGAAAATTAGGATGTGAAATTTTATCAAGGACATTTTATAAAAAGGAGCAGGTTTTAATGTTAAATTAGTTTAAGGAGCAGTTCAACAAAAAAATTTAAAAATGAGCAAAAATAGAACTTGTTTATCAGGTTTCTATTGAAACTGGTGTTTCATTCAACGGTTTAAAAAAAAAATCCAAAGAAACTGGATACCAATTAATCGGTTTCTTAAATAAAACATAAAACAAAAAACAAAACAAAAACTAAAAAATTTTACTGAAACCAGATATAATGCTTTTTATAATTTAATATCCGGTTTCTTTTTACACTAGTTTATCTAATCTATATATAATATATTAATGTATATATAAAACAGAAATAATTAATAAAAAATTATATTAAAAGCATTTTAGATTATAATCTTTTTAAATTGTTTTTTTTTAATGTTTATAATCTTTTTAAACTTTATATTAAGTTTTTTTCTTAAATATTTAATAATTTTAAAATTATAATATTAAATTCTGGTTAATAAAAAATTATTATAAAATTTTAAGATTATAAATATTAAGGATAAAGCATTTTAATATTAATAATAAAATTTTAATTAATTGAAAATGAAGTTGGTACGTCAAAAATTAAATCGGCGACCATCTGAACTTCGATTTCAACTAATTTATAGTCGAACTGAATGGCTCAAAAATATGAACCCAACGACACCAAATATGACTCAATCCGAGCCTAAATGAGTTCAATTCAAAGTTCCCATTTTTTATTATACATTAATTAGAAAGTTATTAAAATTTTAAAAATCTTTTTAAATGTTTATATAAATATAAATTTTAATAACTTTAAAAAAGTTAATATAAATATAAATTTTTATTTTTGAAGCTTCCAACTTGATTTTCCAAATAAATTAAAATTTATTTTTATATGAATACTAAAACGGTTATTCCAATATTATAATCTAAAAATTTTTAATATAATTTTTTAATAACAGAATTTAATATTATAATTTTTTTATTATTATACTTTTTAAAGAAAAAAATTAATATAAAGCTTAAAAAGATTATAATATTTAAAAAAATTTAAAAATTATAATCGAAAATGTTTTAATATAGTTTTTTTTTAATTAATTTCTATTTTATATGTACATCAATATATTATATATATATTACATAATCTAATGTAAAAAAGAAACCAGATATTAAATTATAAAAGCATTATATCCGGTTTTCGGAGAAAAAAAAATTTAATTAAGAAACCGGTTTATTGATCTCCAGTTTCTTTGGATTTTTTTTTTTTTTTTTGAAACCGTTGAATGAGTTTCAATAGAAACCGAATAATCAAGTTCCATTTTTGCTCCTTTTAAAATTTTTTAATTGGCCTACTCCTCAAACTAATTTAACATTAAAACTCACTCCTTTTTATAAAATGGCCTTTTATCAATTCAAAATAATCATGGAGGTGAATTTGAAATAAAAAATTTAAAGATTTTTTAAGGAGAAATGAATTGATCATAATCTTTCAACACCTAAAATCCCTCTACAAAATGGAGTAGTAGAGAGAAAGAACAGAATATTAATTGAAGCCGCTAGAGCCATGTTGGCAGAATACACACTTTCGAATTATTTTTGGACTGAAGTAGCTAGTACAGCTTATTATGTTCTGATATGGTGAATATTATATCCAAATAAAATAAGACACCCTATGAGATTCTTAAGGAAAGAACATCAAATTTATCACATTTGCATGTTTTTGGATGTAAGATGTTCATTCATAATAATGAAAAATCTCCTTTAAGAAAATTTGATCCAAAATATTATGAAGGAATTTTTCTTGGATACTAATATTGAAAAATCATATAGAGTTTTTAATAAGAGAACTTTGATAGTTGAGGAGATCATACATGTAGTGTTTGATGAGTCTAGAATTTTGGAAGAGCCAAAGTTGGAAGATGATCGTATTGAAAATAAATCCCAAGGAATTAAAAAGATAAATTTGAAACAAAATTTGAAAAAATAAAACCCTCTACCTAGAGAATGGAAATTTTCTAAAAATCATCCGAGGTAATTGATTTTAGGTAAACCAAGTGAGGGTGTTAGGACTAGGCATGGACTTAGCAAAGAGGTGAATCATTCTGCTTTTATTTCAAGCACTTTCAAATGAATTTTAGATTTTGGTCATGCAAGATGAATTGAATTAATTTATAAGAAATGTTATTTGGGAATTAATTAAAAGGCCTATGAATCAAAGTGTTATTGGAACTAAGTGTGTTTTAAAAAATAAAATGAATGATTCAAGAGTTGTGATTAGAAATCAGGCTAGATTGATAGCTAAGGGGTATAAGCAAATAGAAGGGATTGATTTTGAATAAACTTTTTCCCCTGTAGCAATACTTGAAGCAATTAGTTGTTAGCCTTTGTCTATTTTAAAGGATTTAAATTGTATCAAATGGATATTAAGAGTGGCTTTTTGAATGGGGTGATACAAGATGATGTTTATGTTGAGTATCCTCCAGATTTTAAAAATTCTAAATTCCCTAATTATGTGTTTAAATTGAAAAAAATATTATATATATTGAAATAGACACCTAGGACTTAGTAGAAGAGGTTAAGCACTTTCTTATTAAAGAGATCTTTGTGAAAGGAAGTGTGGACACCACTCTCTTTATGAAGAAATTAGGAGATGATATACTCATTATTTAAATATATATTGATGACATCATTTTTTGATCTACAAATCAAAATTTTTTGTGATGATTTTTTTAAAATAATGAGTAGTGGATTTGAGATGAGTTTAATTGGAGATCTGAGTTATTTTCTTAATTTTAACATTAAACAAAAAGAGAAAGGAACTTTTTTTAATCAGTTGAACTATCTTAAGAACAACCTTAAGAATTATGAAATGGATAATACTAAACTAGTAACTACACCAATGAGTTCCTTAGTTTAATTAGCTAAGGACGCAAAGGGAAAATATATTGATAAAAAAAATTTAGAGGTATAATTAGATCATTGCTTTATTTGATTGCTAGCAGACCAGATATAATGTTAAGTATTTATTTGTGTGCTAGATTTCAATCTGATCCAAAAAAATCACGTTTAATAGTATTAAAAAAATTTTAACATATCTTTTTTGGAACTCAAAACTTAGAAATTTTTTATCATAAATATAACTCTTCATTTGAAATTATTGTAAATTTTAATTCAGACTTTGCAGGTTGTAGGGTTGATCGAAAGAGTATATATGGAACTTGTCAATTCATAGGAAGTTCCTTAGTTTCTTGGTCCAGTACGAAACATAATTCTGTAGTTCTATCTACTTTTGAAGCTGAATACATTGCCTTAGATAGTTGTGTGGCACAAGTATTTTACCAACGGCTAACCGGCGGTCTATACACTGACGACATGCTGGCGGTTATAGCGGTCGGTATGCGTTCGAACAACTGCCGGCAAGCGTCGGTACACCGCCGGTACCACACCGGCGGTTAACCGACGGTCAATGCCGACTGTTAGGCCGGCGGTCTACACCGTCGGTATGTCACCGGATAACCACCGATAATATACCGACGGTTGAAAGACGTTACTGGCGGCATCAATCAACTGTCCGGTATCGTCATTTTCGTCTGCCAAACCGCCGGTTGGCCACCGGAAACCTGTAGCACCTGAAAAAAAAAATTGATAGCCTCCCCTCTATTTGAGGGAGGTTCACCCTATATTCTAAACCTGCATAGAAAGCAATATATAACAACACGTTTTCGGCAACACATCGCTATATTCAATCAACTATCACAAATATATACATAAGCACAACCAAATAAAATATTAAATGTAAACAAAGTTAATATGTTCAACCATCAAATATAAGTTCACAAGTCTACAAGTTCACAATAAACATAAAAAAGTTCTACTCCTCTGTTGTATCCTCGTTGTCTCGAGATGTTCATCGCTTCTCTTCCTCTTGTTTCATTTGATTTTCAACTCTGTAGGATTACAGCTCTTCTTGCATTTCATTTTGAACCCTTCTCATTTCTTCAATCTCTCTAATCAACGCTGCAACCCTCTGACTCACAGTTTCTTTAGCTCCACTTGGATCATAAAATGCTGAGGTGGATGAACTCCCCTCATAAGCATAGCCCTATGAACCCAATCCATATATCCTCCCCCTCTATCTTCCACCAACAACATCTGGCCATGTATGATACTCAGAAGTGTGAGCCGATCATGATAATGATCCCTCGCTAGTGGACTGGCGACTATCTCTAGCTCGTACAAAATCATCCTGCGAGAATATAGCCATAAAATATATTGATATTACAATTAGTTTTATTAAAATAAATTTTTATTCCAAAACTCCAAAAAATTTTACTCACATGAGCTTTCTTAGCATTTTCATCAACCCACTGATGGTCAGCTTGATGTTGATGAGTTCTTGTATGCAACTCCAGTGGTGTTGGCTCCCGACCAAGATACTCTTTCTGAAAATTTAAGATATAGTTATAATAACATACATATATTTAATAAACTAATTTAAAACTCTTACCAGTCGTTGTCTATGTTCCATATGAGGAACAGATCCACCAGTATGAAGAGAGCTTCCTAAACCCCCACAGTCAGAGGCTCTATTATGCTTATTCTGCTCTCTTATTTGGACGCCCAAACACTACTCAAATCAGCCCAAATATTTAACATACATATATTTAACAAACTCAGGGGTCGCCCAAACACTACTCAAATCAGCCCAAATGCCCTCTCCAATCCAATTTGGACGCTGTCTGAACTTTCTAATATCCGTGAACATGTCCCTGAGACGGATCGCTCCTCTCCTCTCAAAATTAGTTCTGATCCTCGTGCTGTGCTCAGGCAACCACCTAAATTCTTTATGTAAAAATTTAGGCATTACCAAAAAGATTAGTACAAATTAAATCACATATTTGAAATCATATCAAATAAGTATACCTAAAATTCTTCAAACCATATATTTCTAATCACCTTTGGGATCTTCTTCCAGGATAAGTAAGGAGCATCATATTTATTCTTTATAATATCTTGGATCATGTGTATAAGTGGCCTTGAAGGATTGAAGCTTCAGGTTACTTTTTTTTGTCAATAACATGTAATAAATCAAAATACAAACAACTTAATAGCATAAACTGAACTTACTTATCACCCTCAGGCTCAATGCATTGACGCTTATCTATTACAGCTGTATGATCCCTAACGCCAACCTCTGGTGGTCTAGATGGTCCACCGTGTTCATGCTGCACCGGATAGGCGTAATAATATGGGTAGGAGTAAGGAGGGTGAGGACTGGGATGGACCTGCTACCTGTGATGATGGTGGGGCGTAATATGGATAAAATGGAGTAGTATATGTTTGATCTGGAGAGGGGAAGTGAGGACTCGTCAAGGGAGGAGGGAAGTGGCCAGGGAAGTATGGAGGTACAACAGCATGTGGATCTGACTGACCATGACCCTGCTTACTTGGGGACTGCTGCTGGCCCCTGGGAGGTAGTGGTGGTTTAGGTAGATCCGGTGGAACTGAAGGTCCTTCACCTTCATCAGGCTGTGTGGCTCTACTGGGAATAATAGTAAACTTCTTTCGGCGAAACTTTGAGGCAAATGATTTACGAGGAGGATCGTCGCCTGAAGCCATCTGCATTAAAAGATATAATTAGTAAAGTATTGTAATATATAAAAAGTATAAATAAAAGAAGTAATTAATAAAAAAGTACAATTCTACAATTCTAAATATAACATAATACAAATAAAAGAAGCAATTAATAAAGCAGTTAATGAATTACAAAAATAAAGAATGCTAGAATACAAATAAAAAATTAATATTTTTATTTCAAAATACTATTCAAAATATTACAAAAGAAGTGAAATTTTATAATTCTAAATTCCAAAAACTACTCGGAATCATCAAAACTATTCTCATCGCTCTCAAGGGTATCTTTACTTTTATCCCATGAGTGTTCCCTCTAACACATTCTCCACAATTTTCAGTTTTTCTTCCTTCACTCCATGACTTGGTATGAAATCTGAACCCATTCACTATATATATTGGATGTTTAGTACCACATATAAATTCATTGTTTTTATTTCTAAATCGTTGAGAAATCTTTCAACATATTTGTCATTGGGCTTTCCTTGCCTTCTAAATACTAATAGTGCATCATGTGATTGTTCTTCTACCTCGAAGTCCATGTTACGATCAATCTTTATTATAGTACTCCTTACATGGGGCTCGAAGTAGTATGAGCAAGAATGAGTGATTTCTTGAGACAAATATGCTTCACATATTGATCCTTCTGGTCGTACTTTATTCTTAACATATTTCTTCAACTTGTTCAAATATATATTGAACAATTATAATTATCAAGTTAATAAAAATATGTTATCTCAACTTATTCAAAAATATTGAAGACTTAATAAAAATATGTTTTACCTTTCAAAAGGATACATCCAACGATATTATACAGGTCCACCAACTCTAGCTTCATAAGGTAGATGGACTGGAAGATGTTCCATATAATAAAAAAAATCCGGGGGAAATATCTTTTCTAACTTGCAGAGGATGATTGGTATGTTATCCTCGTACCTCCGTAAAGCATCTACGCTTAGTTTTGATGAACATAGGTCTTTGAAGAAATTGCTAAGCTCAGTCAACGGATTTGATATGTAATCGAGTAACATACATACTATGATCGAAAGAAGAACCTCCATAATTATGTGACAATCAAGACTTTTAAGTCAAAATAACCTTGTAGATTTCATGTCAACACATCGGCTTATATTTGATTCATAGTTATCAGGCATTTTTAAACCTTTAAACCACTGACATATCGATCTTTTTTGCTCTAATGTAAAAGAGCACAGAGCTTTGGACTTCATTATTTTACCGTCGATTGTTGTTACTAACTCCAAATTTTTGCATCGGTAGTACTCTTTAATGTCCATCATTGCTTTGATATTATCTTTACTCTTATCTTTAACATCCATAATTGTATTAAAATATTATCCAAGAAGTTATTCTCAATGTGCATAACATCTAGATTATGCCTTATCTAATTAGTTCTCCAATATGATAATGTCTAAAAAATACTCTTTTTAATCCAATTATGTTTAACATTATAACCTAGAAATTTAGACTCTGATAGCATTGAAAAATCAATAATTGTTAGAATATAAGAAAGTCTCTATAGTACATCATCATCACTTAATATGGGTGGAGGAGGCGACCGCTCAACTTTGTTTTTGACGAATGCTTCTTTATTTCTTCGAAACTGATGATTAGCAGGTAGAAACATACGATGACAATCAAACCAAGTATTTTTCCCTCCATGTTTTAATGTGAAAGCTTTACTATTCTCTATGTAGTAAGGACATGCTAATTTTTCTGCTGTGCTCCAACCGTACAACATACCATAAGCTAGAAAATCACCAATGGTCCACAACAATGCAGCTCGAAGAAGAAAATTTTGTTTTGTTGATATGTCATATGTGAGCACTCCTTCTTCCCATAATAACTTGAGATCATCAATTAATGATTGCAAAAAAATATCAATTTTTGCTTTCGGATTATGTGGTCCAGGTATTATAAGAGTTAAGAACATGTACGGAGTAGTCATACACATCTCTGGTGAAAGGTTGTATTGTGTTAATGTAACTGGCCAACAAGAGTACGGTGTAGCAGTTTGACTATAGGGGGTAAAACCATCAGCACATAATCCCAATCTTATGTTGCGGGGTTCAACAGCAAATGAAGAATGCACTCGATCAAAATGTTTCCACGCTCCAGCATCTGATGGATGAGAAAGAGCACCACTTTTTGCTATTTTTTTCTTATGCCATATCATATGTCTTGCTGAACTAATTGATACATAGAGTCGCTGAAGTCTTGGAATGATTGGTAAATAAAATAAACGGGAATATAGCACATCTTTCTTTTGACGACGTTATTTTCTCGAGTTTGGCTTAAACCGAGGAGCATTGCAAGTGCAACAATAAACTTCTACTACATCATCCTTATAGTATAACATATATCCATTGATATAACAATCAATTTTTATAGCAATGAGACCCAGCTTGGATACAAATTTTTTTGTTCGGTACAAGTTTGAGGGAATTAAATTGTCCGTTGGATTAGTTTCCTTCATAAGATCAATAAAGTCATTGAAACAATCACGAGAAATATTATACTCAGTTTTAATGTTTAGCATTCTCACTGCAACGGATAATTCTGAATGTGTACTGCAACCATCCCAATTTGATTTTTGAGCTGAATGTAATAACTTAAAGAATTTTTGTGTTTCTGTATTTGGTGGCTCTTCCACACTAGACATTAAATTATGACCTGCTACATCAAAAATAAATTCTTCATAGGGTCTATTCATTTGATCTTCATCAAATGTTTCATAAGCTATAGATGAACCGGTATGAGCATCTCTGTGTGGCTCGTACTTGCCATGTGATGTCTAAATCCAATAGTTTGGAAGAAATCTCCTACGATATAAATCAAGCTTCACATCATCGGGCTTGAGGAATGCTAGATTTTTATGCTTCAAATATGTACATCTAAACATTTTATCAAACTGAAAGGAAGGCAGTTGAGATGCAACTTGAATGAAAGTTTCAACTCCTTGTATAAATTCAACTGTCAATCCTTTTCGACCCGGCAACAATCTGTTATACATTCAACTTCTCTCTTCTTGGATAGTCATTTGGACGCTGAAGCAAACGTCCCCCTACATAGTTATAAAAACATTTATCATAACACATGTGTAAACGTGCTATACTTTAAAACAAGTATATTAAAGTAAAATCTAATAACTTAACTTTCCTTACCGGGTCATTAAAAGCCTCCATTTAATGTCAATAAACCATGTAAAGCGACTCTCTCTAATCTTATCTTCCATTGGATATGCTCACTTCGTATCATATCTCTAAGGGTCAAGCCACTCATGATTCTCTTTAATTTATTGACCATGATTCGGCACCATAAAGCATTGCAGATCTCGCCACCATCTTATATAATTTTTACTAAAGTTTAAGGGAGACTATTCTATCACATAAGGCATGATCGCTGCCTCACAAATGGACCCGTTGTGAACTTCCGTTTGGAGGTACTAGGTTGAGTTACCAGTCATCATTAGATACTCTAGAGGATGTTTTTTACATCTTCTAATGTTATTTATCAGCAATATGATTGTGCTGATAATATACCCTTCTATTTCACCATCACTCTGAATAAAAGATTGAAGATATCTAAAACATGTATTGGTCTGACTAAAGCAAAAAATATTGGTCTGAAGGCTCCTTGATGTAATCCACCTGAATAAGAAAAGTACTTGATCAAACCAACTTGTGACATGTTAAAAGTTAAATTATCATCTAAATCTAATAAAGAAAGATCATTTCTAATATTTTCTAACCAAGTCTTTGAAGGTCTACCTCTACCAGCTCTCCCTCTCTCTCTCTCTCGCTCTCTCTCTCTCTCTATTACCTCTCTCTCTCTCACTCTCTCTCTCTCTCTCTCTTGATTTTTCTCTCTCACTCTCTCTCTCTCTATCTCTCTCTTTCGCTCTCTCTCTCTCTCTCTCTCTCTCTCTCTCTCTCTCTCTCTCTCTCTCTCTCTCTCTCTCTCTCGCTCTCTCTCTTTCGCTCTCTCTTTCTATCTCTCTCTCTCTCTCTTGTTTTTTCTCTCTCACTCTCTCTCTTGCTTTCTCTCTATCTCTCCCTCTCTCTCTCTATCTCTCTCTCCCTCGATCTCTCTCTCACTCTCCCTCTCTCTTGCTCTCTCTTAAACTTGCTTGCTCTCTTTCTCTCTCTATATCTCTCTCTCGCTCTTTGTAGCTCTCTCTCTCTATCTATATATCTATATCTCTTGCTCTCTCTCTCTCCCCCTCTCTCTCTTTTCTCTCTCCCTCTCTTTCTTATCTCTCTCAATCTCTCTCTTGCTCTCACCCAAAGTCACAATCAACCCATTAGATCTATCATTACTAAAAATATACTTAATAAATTCAAATTTAGATCTACTCAAACGATTACATGACTACAACCTCTTGCAAATGTCTAGATTACAACCTAAACCATACACTAGATTACAAACTCTTGCAAATGTTTAATGAGAAAAAATAATCACAGAAAAAATTCAAGTATACCTTGCAATCCCGATTTTCGTTCAACACACACGAACACTAGGGCGGTCGGTGTGAGATCGACGGCGGAAAGACAACGAGCCTTCAAGGACAATCCCATCGATCTCACACCGACCGCCCTAGTGTTCGTGTGTGTTGAACGAAAATCGGGATTGCAAGACAACGAGCCTTCAAGGGCAGCCGGTGGCGGCCAGAGAGAGGCCACTCGATCGAGCGCGAGGTGGGCGGAGGCGAAGGCAGAGCTCGGCCGAAGTGAGAGAATGGAAGAAGAGCAATGAAATGGGAGGCTTGGGCCTGTTCATTTTAGGGCTTTCACCGGCAGCTTTCCGGCTGCCACAACCGCCGGTAAT
Source organism: Dendrobium catenatum (assembly GCF_001605985.2). Taxonomy (NCBI): domain Eukaryota; kingdom Viridiplantae; phylum Streptophyta; class Magnoliopsida; order Asparagales; family Orchidaceae; genus Dendrobium; species Dendrobium catenatum. The sequence continues at coordinate 1,386,380 of NW_021319375.1, forward strand.
GAAATCACTTAACAACGATGATGTAAGCCGTCGTTATACCGCTGGTAATTTTGATGACCGGCGGTCATCTAACCGCCACTAGTTCCGACAGCCTTAACTTAAATAACCACCGGTAGGCCGCCGGTAATAACCGGCTGTCAAACCACTGGCTAAACCGCTGTTGATTCCGGCGGCCATTTAACCGCCGGTCAAGGCCGCTGGTAACAACTGAATTTCCTGTAGTGAAGTACATGCACTAATAATTTAGTGCAATACTCGAAGAGGAGGACTCTGGGGAGTGGACGTAGTTCATTATTTGACTGAACCATTATAAATCTCTAATGTGTTCTTTCTAATTTTTTTTATGTGATTTACTTATATTTACTATGATTTTTAGAAATTGCATTGTAGAAAGTTATCTATTTTGATTTAAGCTATTCATTATCATCATAAATAAAGATCTTGTTTCATAATTTTGTTTAAGAATTAGATGATAATTTTGTTGGCTTTTAAGTTATTAAAAATAAATAAAAAAAGTTTTTGTTTAAAGCGAGTTTTTTTTTTAACTACCAATTCACTCCCACCCACACTTGGAGTGCCTAGGGGTAGTTCACCAAGGATTAACATCCTACTTCAAACTTTCACTATAGCCTTAAGCTCACTTTTTTATTTGCTAAAAATAACACAGTTTTTAAGCTACTAGATAAATTATTTTTTAGAAAAAAATACCTAAATTTCCATATTGATCTTATTTATAATATATAGATAATTATACATGAACGTTTAGCATATGTAAAGTTATCCACATTTTTATGGTATGAAATTATAATTTAAAGTAAAAAAATCTTAAAATTTTTGTATTTTTAAAAATTATGATAGGAAAAATGTAACCTACCTTGATCCGATCAACTTCTCAAACTTGATTGATAAGAGAAAATAGATTAAAGTCACCCTAAACATATGTTCTCTCTCTAGAAATCTCCTCTCTCAAAAAATGTAGTTAAGTGTGGATTAAATGATTTAATAAAATAAGAAATAATGGAATTTGATATTTTCATAAGAAATTAATCTAGAACCAAGGCACTCTAGATAGCACTACCACATCCATGACAACCCAGAGAGCTTAGGTTTACAGAGCTAATTTAGTGCCTCAACACTCCCAAGGGAAACAAAATTTAAATTTCTTAAATATGCACACTAACCGTTGGGACTTTCTTTAGAATAGATTTTGATAGTCATATCCATATAGAACACTGACAAACAAATGCAAGAGGTGATAATGCAAAAATTTCATTACATTACATTTACCAAACCAGGTCAAAAATAGGTGCAAAGTGTGATAAATTTCAGTAGGTAATTATATATCATTTAGTATAAGTATTAAGTTATATATATATATATATATATATATATATATATATATATAGTATTAGTAATATTATTATTTTTAATTACTATTTGTTAGATAGAATTTTAGTTATTACAAGTTATCCTTTTTATAAAACTTTTGCTATCAAATTTTAAAATACATTAGTAGCTTGAATTCATACTTACCTTAGTAGTTTTGAATATAGTTATCTTGTTATTTCTTCTCTCTCACATTTCACATCTAACTTTGTATAATACTTTCATAAAACTTGTACAAAAAGAATCTATCTATTTTGAAGTTGCTTGATATCATGTTCAAATATTATTTCTAGTTCTTCTACATATGTAAGATTAGGTTTAAACACTATATGTTCTAAAATAAAATTGCTAGATTCATAAGCTACGTATTTCCATAATAAAGATATGTGAAACATATTGTGTAATCAATACATATGTTTTGGTAAAGCTAGTATATACGCTACTTTCTAATTCATTCTATAATTTTATTAGGGCTAACATATCATGGACTTAACTTTCATGTTTTACCAAATAATTTTACCGCTTCATTGGACTAATGTTCGGAAATGCAAACTCTCTAACATTAAACTCTATTGGATTATGCTTCGAATCATAATATTTTCTTTTTCTATCTTGCACTATTTCTAATCTTTTAAAATCAATCTAATTTATTAATAGCTTTATCTAAGAATTTAGCACCAATTTACCTTCTATTAGCTTTTTTTGCCCAACAAAATGGTATTTCAATTCTTATCATAGAGAGATTTATAAGGAGCCATTCTAATGCTTTCCTGAAAACTATTATTATGGAAAAATTATATAGCATCATATGTAATATTCCTCGTGCTCCTAAATTAAGAACACATAATGTGAGTAATTCTTCTAAATTATGGATTATTCCTTCTAACTAGCCATCCATTTAGGGGTAAAATGGTATACTAAAAATTCAATTTTGTACCCAAGACTTTTTGAACATTTCTCCATAATCTGGTTGTAAATCTATCATCTCCATCAAAAGTTGTAGACTTTACTACATCATATGATCTTATAATTTCATCCACATATAACATTGTCAATTTCTCCATAGAGTTACTTTGTCTAACAGTTAGAAAATGTGTAAACTCAGTCAATCTGTTAATAATAACGTATATGGCATCATAGCCTTGTTCTAATCTTGATTGTTCAATTACAAAATTCATAACAATTTCATCAAAATTTTATTCTTGTATTGTTAATGGTTGAAATAAGTGGTTATATAATATTATTCTTTAATACATTTGGCAAGGAGAACTAATAATAATGAATTTTGTTACACTACTTTGTAATCATGGCCAAAACAATAATGGTTTAAGTTTATGGTACACCTAGTTACTCTCAAGATTAATGGTTTGAGTAGTGACCATATATTTTTTATCCAAATCATCAACATTTGGAACACAAACTCGGGCTACATACCTTAATAATTCATCTTTGTTAATTTCATACTCCTTGATATGACCTGCTTTCATCATATTAAAATTTTTTGAAAAATAATATCCCCCAATAATATATCAAATATTCTAATTTTCAAACTAGATTGTATTATCATTTGATTTAAAATAATAAAAATTATGTTAATAGAATTGATTGCAGATAACTCCAATAAATCTATTTATTTAGAAAACTAATCTTATTAAGTAATCAACCAATTTATATTACCTAATGCTTTTCTTCTCAAAGCATTATCAACAACATTTATTTATGTTGGATGATTTTTTATATATAAATCATAATCTTTCAAAAGTTTTAGCCATCATCTTTGTCTTAAATTTAACTCCTATCGAATGAAAATAAATTTTAAACTTTAATGATCATGAGTAAAAGCTTCACACCTAACTCCATATACATAATTTCCCCATATCCTTAATAAAAACACAGTCGTTGTTAACTGTAGATCATGCATAGGATAATTTCTTTCATGATTCTTTAGTCATATGGATGCATAAGCGATAATTTTTTTGTACTGCACTAAGACACACCCAATCCCATTAGTGATGCATCCCTATATATTTGAAATCCTTCTATATACAAGGACATATGTTATCAATCTTGGTGCAATTATCAAACACGCTTTTAATTTAAAAAGAGCGTCTTCCTAGTGCTCATTGGATTCAAATTTCACTATTTGTTATTTTAATATGAATAATGGCATGGAAATTCTGCAAAATCTTCCAATAAATTATCTATAATATCAAGCTACTTCTAAAAATTCCTTGCTTCTACTATTGTGGTCAGTCTCCTCCGATTATTTATTACTTTTATTTTATTTTGGTTCATTGTAATACATTCACCACTACCACATGTTCAAGAAATGTAATACTTTTATGCCAAAATTCATATTTAAAAAAAAAATCTTATGTATAATTCATTTCTTTTAAGTATTTATAAAACTACGTAAAGATGATTTGTATGATTGACTTCTTTTTAAATAGAAAAGAATATACTCTATGAATGATATCATGGATACGTCAAAAAATAATTCAAAAATGTTATTCATTAAATCTATAATCAATTTAAAAGGCACCACCATAAATTTATAATGATCATGTATTATACTAAATGTTGTCTTTGGTATATCTTCTTCCTTGGTTCATAACTGATGATAGCTTGATTGTAAGTAAATTAAGGAGAATGCTGAAGCTCCTTATATATGTTGGTTAAGTAGATCATCAATTATTGGTAACAAATACTTATTCTTAATTTTAAGTTTATTAAATTTTTATAATTGATACACATTCTCAGATTTCCATTATTTGATCAGAAGGAATAACTTTATAACCCTTTTCTAACAACTTAAATTTTTCTTGAAATAATATTATCATGGATGATATTTGTTGACATCCAAAAGATAAAATAAAATTCTTCTTCATTAATATTAAATTTGATCACCTTCTTATTACAATCTACAGTAAAAAATTGCTAAATAACCAATCCATCCATAATATTATATCAAATTTATAGAATGATAGTAAAATCATATTTACGTTAAGAATTTTCTCATAGACATCTATAGTAAGTTGTCATAATCTACTAACATCTATATGGTGTAATAACCCAAATTTTAACCCTGTCAAAGAATTATTTTTAAGAGTCATTATAAGCCGCATTTGAAAACTATCTTCTCCATAAGATATATATTTATGTGATTTGATTATAATAAATTTTTCATAATGTTTTGGCACTGGCACAAATCCTTGAAAAAAAAATTATACTGACATTAATATTGATATAACATAGCATAATATACTATTATAGCTTATTGGGTGATAATCATATTTACTGTTTTTTCTTATAGTTTGATAGTTAATATATTTCTTTTAACTTTACTGATCATATTGATTTTATTATTAATTTTTGAGATTTTTATTGCTCATATTAATTGATGATTGATATTGACTGGAACTGAACATTCATATTGATTTGTTTACCTTGTACTAAAACTAGTGAGAGAGTTTTGGTTACTTGCTTGGCTTTTATGCTCATTATGTTGACTTTTATAATTTCATATCAGGGAAGAGGTCAGGCCTAGTTGGGGTGAGATTGACAGAGATCATTGGGTTTTCTTTTGATTTTGCTTATATTTTCCTTTATTCTTTTGTAATCAGGAGTTTCAGAAAGAGTAGTAATTATACTAATCTTCTAGCTATTGTATATTAAGTTTGTGATAGAGTTAGTTACTTGAGGTTCATTGATCATATATTCTCTTGTATTACTATCGAGGTTTTCTTGGTCGTCATCTATAGGCCTATAAAATATAAGATAAAATTACTTAATTAGAGTTAGCATATTTGGTGCGGAGACTAAAAGTAGCACTACGTTCCGACTCCAATTAAAACTGCACATGTGAATATGCCACGGATTTTTTTATATTACTTTTTCTTTATGTCTTGTTAGCACGATCGAACCGACCGACCTTAAAAGTTTACCTTTTAAAAGCCAGCATTTAGGGTTAGCATTTAGGGTTAAACCCTAAATCAAAATATTTAGGACTTTTGATAGCTGCTCAAAAAGAAAAAAAATTAATAGCAAACTTTTATAGTATTTTGTCAAGATGGAATGCTCATAGGACACAAATGTTGAAGACAGGTTTGGGAACTTTCAGCAATAAGAACTTAATTTTGTTGGAACTGCGGTAGGTTTCAACTTAGCGGTAAATTTCTACCTCATCAGAAGTTGTTCTAAGGGTTTCAAAAGTTGAGTGGAAATAACAACTTAAATACTAAGTGTCGAAGATCTTTACAATATTCTACTATGCTTTTTCTATGAATTTGTTTATGCGATTTTTTTCCACTTTGCAATATTCTACTACGCAATATTCTGTTACACTTTTAATGCACTTACAATTTTGAGGAGAGATTATTCTCAAGAAACTTTCAAAAGAATTTCGATTTACTTTTACTACTCTTTAACTAAGCTTTTATTGTGCTACTACTGCCATTTTCTATTCTTTAATTGGGATTTAACTATATTTTTAGTGTGCTTTAACTACTCTTTAGATGCACTTTTACTGCGCTTTTATTACGCCTTTGCTGTGCTATTCCTGCACTTTTGGTGCTATATTGCTATGCTTTTAATTATCTTTTGATGATCTTTTTATTTCTTTAGATTATGTATAAAGATGAAAAAGAAGCATATGATGCTTACTACAGTTATGCCCATAAAAGTGGCTTTAGTGTATGCAAGGATCATCATAGTTACTGGCAAAATTCTAGAAAGATAAAACCAAGAACTTTATCTATTCAAAAGCTGGTTTCAAGAAGAGATTTGATCTTAATTCCTAGAAGAAATATAGAAAATTTGATACTAGAATGAGTTGTCCATCTTTGATCAGGTTTGTAGTTGATGAAACTAGAAATTGGATTGTGGAAATATTTATTGAATCATACAATCATGAATTGGCTAGGCCAGAAAAGACTGGCACCTCCTGAGATCATATAGGAATATTGATGATGAGAAAGCTTCAGTTCTGAAGTCAATGATAGAAGCCGGGATTAGGACTGTTGATGCATTCTTCTACCTAATAGAGGATGTTAGAGGTATTGAGAATGTTGTATTCTCTAAAAGGGATGCATACAACTTCATTCATAAGGAGAAAAAAGCAAAGATTGAATTTGGGGACACTAATTATTTGATTCAATTATTTAAAGATTGATAAGTTGATGACAACATGTTCATATGGTACATCCAAATCGATGAGTTTGATAGATTATTAAATTTTTTTAGGGTTGATAGGATGGGTAGGATAAATTACGACTATTTTGGAGATGTGATGATTTTGTATACTAGCTATAGGCTAAATTAATATAATTTAGTGTGTGCCTCATTTATCAGTGTAAATAATCATTAGTAAAACATTTTATTAGGAGTGGCCTTTTTATGAGAGGAAATAATTGAATCATTTATATGATTATGTAGAACATTTGTACGAATAATGGGTGATAAACATCCACATATAATATTTGTTGATCAGGACAAGGCAATGGCTAGGGCCATAGAAGTTACATTACTCTACACTCATCATAGACTTTGCCAATGGAACATTTTAAAAAGGTTCCATCAAAAGTTGCGTGCTTCAATAGCAACAAAAAAGTCAGAGGACTCTTCTATAAGTGTTTGAGCAAGTGTGACTCTAAGGAGTTTGAGAAAATATAGGCTGAAATGATCGTGGAAGGGAACCTAGAAAACCATGATTGGTTGGATGATCTTTATAAGATAAGGAATAAGCAGTCAACAACATTTAATAAAGACCATTTTAGCATGAGAATTATATCAAGTAGTGTAGTGATTCTACTAATAATGTGTGTCATAGTATTTCAAAGCCAAAAAGTTCTATAACTGATTATTTTCTTGGGTTAGAGAAGGTGATGATGACTTGGCATCAGAATGAACAAGATAAAGACTACAAATGCAACCAGTCTAAAATAGTTCTTGTAATAAAAAATAACTCAAGATTAAAGAAAGCTCCTTAATTTTACTCATTAAAATTATATTCATTTTTTGAGGAAGAATTTCTACAGGGTGTGGTTGGAAAGATTATAGACTTTGCCTCTAGTGTTTTTCAAAGTTTTTAGTTAACATAGAGAATAAAGACCAATCTACACCTTGGGTTGTTCATTTTGATGAAATAGAATGATGTATTCAATGCACATATAAGAAGTTTCAAATAATGGGTTTTTTGTATTCTCATTGTATGAGGGTTTTGAGGTAGCTTGACATTGTGAAAATTCTTGAGAAGTACCTAATGCTACGATGGTCAGCAGGAGCTCAAAAATATATATATTTATGCCACTTGGGCATATGTAAAAGTAAGATTACCTCTGATTCTAGTAGTGGATTCATTTTAAAAAATCATATAAGAAAATTTGCATATTAAGGAAGCACACGAGCTTAAAAGAATGAGGAGGCTGAGTAGTACAGGTTGGTTGCAATGAAAGACATGGCTGAAAATATAGACTTCATTTTTGACAGCAAGATAAAAATTCATAAGTTTGTTGTAAACACACAAGGTGGTGTCAGTGTAAAATTTAAAGATCCACTAAAGCGTAGGCCTAAAGGCATTTCCAATGCAAGATTAAAGGGCCATTGGGAAAAATAAGAAGACTAAGAGTACGATTTTACTTCCAAATTTTTTTATTAACTTATATATCAAGCTGCGCTTTAGCTGTTCTTTCACTACGCTTTAGCTGTACTTTAAATGCGCTTTCATTGTGTTTTCAAATTGATTTCATTGCATTTTCACTGGGCTTTCACCACCTTGTAATTACATTTTAATTGCACTTTTACTCTGTATTTATTACACTTTTTATCTACTATTTCACTAACCCTAATTTTCTCAATAGAGAAACATACATTGAATAATAAAAATAGAAATGGAAAATCCTTTTTCAACACAAATGAACATCCCAAACATGTCTGAATGGTTCGGTGAGGAATTCATAATCGGGGAAGCAAACAGAGAGCAAGGGGCCTAATACATAAGAATGATGTTGGATCTTATTTCTTCATAATTATAATTGTAATATATTTGTATTAAACTCAATTTTATTTTTAATTCATTGTAATAAAAAATTTTTGACCGATTTTATTGTTGTCATTATATTGGTACCTATATCACTACTATTTGTCAGGCTTGGGGTTGAGTTGATTCCATCTTTTTTTTATTGATTAAAAATTTATTTTTTGGTTTGACCAATTTTATTACTATCTTTATGCTATCTTTAGTAGTGATATATTTACTATCTTCTTTATATAAGCCGGTTCGTAGTTTACATATTCCCTTACCTGCTATGGAATGTAGTGTGTGGTATCTATGATTTAAGTACCTATTTCATTGCCGCCACCTTATGGATTTTCTAGTGCACTCAGATTTGGTAAATATTGAATGCTTTTTGCTTTGACGCCACTTTACTTAAACTACCATGAGTTTATTTTGTATGCCAAGATGGTATCAAGCACTCCCTCCATGCTGTAACCTTAACAGTCATTTAGAGAGTACTTGATACCATTTTGGCATACAATAAAGTGGCGCCAATGCAAAAGGAATTCAATATTGGTTTTAACTGCGCTTTTTTGTGCTTTAATTGCATTTTTACTGGACTTTAACTACGATTTCATTGCACTTTTATTATGCTTTCACTGATCTTTCACTTTGCATTTACTATGCTTTCACTATGCTTTTATTGCGCTTTCACTGTGCAACTACTTATATAATAAAATTATTACAAAAAAATTAATAAATTACACATTATAAACAAAGAATACAAAATGTACAGGAAAAGTACAATAAGATACAAAATTTTTTATTTCTTTCTTGAAAGGAATAGAGCGTAAGTGATTTCAGTCCTAAATTTTGGCATTTGTTGTTGCCATTTTTTATATTTTTTCCATTCTACTCTATCTTTAAGAATTATTTTTTCCATATATTTGTAGACGAACATTCCGCAGTTAACATTGCACGTCTAGGTTGGAAGTCCACAGACACTTTGTAAATCCCATTTTGTTATGTTGCTTTGAAAGTATTCCTTCATGTCATCATATATGTCATTTATCTAAACAAAATAAATAACAAATATAACTTCACTAGATATATCAAGAGAATAAATAACATATTATTATGCTCAAACTTATGACTTGTTCACAAATTTGCTTGTGTTGCGGATTGGGTAAGGAATCATAAAATTTCCAAATTTTCTTGTTCAACCTGACTTTAAGAAGGGTCCAGTGTTTACTATAGATGATGGGTAAAATTAGAAGATTTCTTTCCTTCATTGAATCCTTCACTGAATTCTCATTAATATGTTGAATGAATAAACCCGCAAGCTGTTTATAATCCATGCATACCCGCCAAGCAAAAAAGTATAATTCTAAAACATGAAAAAAATAATATGATGAAGAGACTAAATACTACATTAATACTAACCTTATGTACTGGAGACATGTATAAGTAGGGTTAAAACCTATTAGTAATAAGCTTATTGTTTTAAAATAACAACAAATCAAATGGATATACATGTTCTTTATCTAAGTAATCATCAAGAAACAGCTGATCAATATTAGCTCTCGTTGTTACAATGTTACCAGAAGTTAATATAGGATCATCCCTGAAAAAAATAGTCAGAATCAAGAAAATGAATGTAAAGAAATACAAAGTATAGGTAAAGCACATTAAAAGTGTAGTCAAAGCACAACTAAAGGGAAATAAAAATGCAACAAAAGATAAAAAAATGCAGTGAAAGCGCATCAAAGGCAAATCCAAAGTGCAACTAAAGCATTGTGAAAGTGCATCAAAGGCGCAGCAAAAGCACAATGAAAGTGCAGAAATGACACAGTAAAATCGTATACATCCTTAAACTTTATTTAATTGATTTATTTAAATTAACTTAAACTTACTTGTAACAGCACTTTTTGAAGCATTCATCCATAAATATTTGCTGGTCTTTATTAAGGAATGTCTTGCCTTTAAATTACATTTTAGTGGAGGCAAGATAAGGGTTGACTTTAACTTATTCAACACAAATTATTTTGCCAGTAGAATGGGCTTGTTGTGATATTTTGGTGGAAGCTTTATTAATGAATTTTTTCTTTTTGTATTTTGGCCAAGTGGGGGGCCTTGCTCTAATGTTGAGAGGGGGGGGTACTTGTGGGTTTATTTTCAGATGGTGGGAATTAAGTGGTAGGTAGGTGTATTAGAGATGTAGTTATAGTGGGGGTATTATTTTAGATGTGGGGACTTGGGTGGCAGTTGGGACTGCTGGATGTGCAATTGTGGTTGAAAGTATAATTTTAGATGGGGGGACTTGGGTGGTAGCTGGGATTATTGGATGTACATTAGTGGGGGGTTTGGGGAGTTTAGGTACAGTTATGTGGGTTTTGGGGATAGATCTGGTGGGGGGTTTCTATGAAAATTTAATGGATGAGGATGAAGAAGATGGAGGAGTATTTTTATGATCTAATTTATATTGGGCATTATAGTGAATGAACTTATACTGAATAGAATTGACCTTTGCTTCAAATTGATCAGAATTTTCTTCAAGTTGATCAAGCTTGGTGCCCAAATTTTCTTAAATTATATTGCAAACTTTTTCCTATTGCATTAAGCAATTTCTTTTCAACACTAGCCCAAATCTTATTAGCCCAAATCTCAATTTGAGCTACTGGGGGCCTTGATGGGTAGAATGTGGGTGGGCTTGAGGGGTAGGAGTGGAAAATTTCTTTGGTGTTGGTGAGTGGATTTGGTGAGGCGATTGATGAGGACATTGATGAGGAGATTGAATATTGAAGTTATCAATAACTTTTAAGTTAGCATCAACATTTTCTGCTTTCTCCTGAGTAACATTCTACATGACATGAAAACTCTACATAGATTTTACATTAATATTTGTAGATTAGAAGATAGGAGGCACTTTAGTCACAGTAAAGATGCATCAAGAGCAACGTGAAAGCACAGGGAAGATGTACTGAAAGCGCAAAAAAAAAAGCGCAGCAATAGCATAGTAAGAGTGTTGTAAAAGACCGCTATAGAGAACACTACGCTTTCACTGTTCCTTTACTTTGCTTTAACTACATAATAGATTATAATTAGTTCATTTTTAATTTACATGATATTACAAATATCAATACACACCTGCCTTTCCTTTAAGTTAGCAAATAAATTCTTGGCCTTATGTGTATAATAGAAAATATTTGTATTTCCCTCCAATATGAGAAAGCATGATCTTAAATCTGGGTACATTTGTGTATTTATAGCGAAGTGCTCCAGGAACCATATCTACATTAGATAATGTCTGGTAATATTAGATTATTAATTATAATACGATTCTATAATTAAAATTAGTCTTGAATGAACTTAGGACTCACTAATATAAGAGGTAAAAAATCATTTATGTAACCAAGTAAATTCTACATAGTAATCTTTGTGGCAATTTTATTAAATTCATGAATAAAATATTCTTAAATACTCTCGGCCGAATTAATAGATGAAAATTCTTCTATATTACTAGATATAAAAATGAGCCTTCTTAGGGTTTTATGGTTGTTGAGGGGAAAAATAAATTAGAGACAAGAAACATTATAAAAGTTTTTAATATACCTGCTTGATTAGTTGATATGTTTAGTTCTGTTATCTCAGTTTTAATTTCAGTTGATAAAACTCCAGTAAGTGGCTCGTTCTTCTATATGATCTCAGCACCTATGTTTAGCAAACTTGTGAGCAGTATTTGGTTAAATAGATTGAAGAAAAAATAAGGAGACATTGAAAAAAAATTATTTTTAAATTCAAACCTATCAGTAGGGCTATCTCATCAACAATGAATTTAACCAAATGACATTTGATGATGAAGCCTAGTTTAGAGATATCCCAACATTTCAGTAGCTCATATAACAAAGGTATATTTTGCTGGAAAGGTGGAAACATTAAGAACTGATGGATGTTAAGATTCCTCAAAGTGTCCTCAATATTCTTATGAATTATTTCGTGAAATGTGTCACAGATTTTTCTAAAGGTTGAAACATAGTAACAAGAATTAACTGGACGTGAATAAGGAGCCATCTGCCAAAAAATAAAAACAAATTAGTGAATATGAAGACAAATGAAAGAAAAGGATGAGCTACAGAAGTGCAGTGAAAGTGCAATAAAAGTATACTAAAGCGCAATAAAGGCACAATCAAAGTGCATTGAAAGAGCAGCTAAAGCACAATTCTTTGCTTTAATTCCTCAGTAAGAGCACAGAGAAGCGTTGTTAAAGCCCAGTTAAAGCGAAGCTCTTTGCTTAACTTTAAATGCACAGTAAGACAAAATGATCTATTTACATCACCGATATAGAAAATTATACCATTAAACCCTAAATACAGTGAATCCACACATAAAATGCTAAAAAATAATGAAATAAAATAAAAAAAATGTAGTAATACACAGTAAAAGTACAACAAAGACACATCATTTTGTACCTGTTTGTAGAATCAAAGTAAAGGAACTTTTGCTACCCCCGATTGGTCCTGAAGAATAAAAATGCCGAAGATTTGGAGAAACAACTTCCTAAGAACCTAACGAGAAGAGAGAGTGAAAAGTGTAAAAATGGATGAAAAGTAAAAAAGCCCCATTTTGCATTTTTTGAACCTCTTGCATTCAAATTTTTAGGGGCCGATCGGGTTGACAAGACATAAAGAAAAAGTAATATAAAAAAAAAATCCACGTAGCATATCCACGTGTCCAGTTGTAATTGGAGTCTGGGCGTAGCGCTACGTTCAATCTCCGCACCAAATTATTTCTCGGGAATGGGAGGCCAAGTGGAAAAGTTAATTATTCTCACATCACTGAATGAAAAAAGCCAAGTAAATTAAAGTTTATGTATGAACATTTTTTTTTACAAAACTAATAAAACAGATTATTACATTTTTAATTTTACAATACCTAATTTTTGATATTCTTCTTCTGTTGTACACAAATCCTATCCTTCCATATATAAGGAGATTTTCCTAAAAAAATATCAACTAAAGGATGAGGTAAGCAGCCAGTTGGCTACTTATATTGTTAAATCATAGTCAGCCAAAGATTAGAAAATAGGGTTTTCGCTAGTATTTATAAATAACTTATTATTATTATTTTTAAATAAACATTAAGAAAATGCAATTATAACAATGGAAAAATAATGTCTTGTTGGATTTTTTTTTATTCATTTTCATCTTTTAATTTATCTTATGTTATAATACACCCATCACAAGAGACATTCCATAAATGTGTATCATTAAAAATACACTATCTCATATTAATCAGAATATTTCTCATTTCATATAAGAAAGCATAAAAAATCAATGCATTTGATTTAGAGGATCAAAAATAATTATTTTAAAGTAATAACATACCACTTTTACGAACAATTATTACATCCTCCGACCGAATGTAGAGGAGCGTTTGGTTTTAGGCAAAAAATGCGCCTATACCGAGGTGTACCGAGTTTTTTCACGCTCCTCTACATCCTTACACCGAACGAAATAAAAATTCCACTTTTACAGATCGTCTTGATTTTTGCTTAATCTTTGAATGTTGCTTTCCTGTTCAAGATACCTACCTATATAACATAAGAATTTTGCGTGTCTTCTTAATTGTTTCACTTCCCCATGCTCTCTTTATGTTAATCTTGTTCTTTATTGATTAATTATTGTTCTCTTATTCAATAATTTTTATATTTACAAAATAAAAATCTTTATTAATATTTGCAGCAGTCTTTATATATTTATTTAAATGTTATAGATTTTATGTCATTTCAATTCATAACTTAAAACTTCTCAATCATTAAGAATAAAATTAAATTTGATAATTTAAAATTATTTTCTAAGTGTACTTGTACAAATTAATTAAAATTTTCTAGTTCACAAATAAATAATATAAATATATTTTTCTTTCTCTTCTCATCTTTTTTTTCTTGTTCTTCTTTGTATGGAAACCCTTGATCATTTATGATAAGTGTAAGATATCTATATATAATAATTTAATTATAATTAATATTATTAATCAGATAAAGTTTTAGTTCTTCTACATATATGCTGAAGGAAGTTTGCGTGTATTATTGAAAAAAATTTGAATTTTTGAAGCACAAGAGCATCTTAATCATTTCAAGCATTGGTTGGTGACTCCTTAATGGACGCCGAGATGAAAACAATTCTGGGCCGAACTTATTAATCTGTTTTGGCCGATTGAACAGCTAATACTACTTAAATTCGGACATTTTTTTAGCATAACAGAAAATTTTGCTACGAAGCGTTCATTTCAAAAGTATATTTGTATTTGGCGTCCACTTCATCCCCAAGTTATTATGAAGCCATAATTTGCATTCAATCTTATGCATTTTGTTGATTTGAGATCCACAATTTATGTCAAAATATAGAGCCAATCAAATAGGAATATTTAAGATGCTACTAATTCATTCTAGTGATATACAAAGCTTCCATCTATATTAATTACATAATGAGATGGCAAAACAGAAGAGTCGGTAGGTTGTCCAGCAATAACAAAGAATCCAATGAAAATGAATGCTAAACTTGAAACCAAAAGATTTCAGTTGAGGATATGCTAAACCCTAACCATAGATAATATGTCATTATTCGGATGTCAGAAAGACGGCAGGCACAGCAGCCGGATCTAGCTCCCAATAGCCATCACTGCCCATTTCCTTTTTAAGCTGGAATGCAGGGATTTGATGGGAGAACCTCAAGCACTCATGATTGGGAATGAACTTAAGTGCATCAAGGCCCTCACTTTCACGACTGAAAACACTAACATAGCCATCAACCTTAGTTAACACCAAAGTTTTGATTCCAGAAGCATCACAGCCTGATATTTCCACAACCTCGAATTCACTGTTTTTGAGGTCGGAAACAGACCAATCGGCATTCCAGTTCCTGAAAACTGCCCAAATTTCACCAACATCAGGAAAGATGTAAAAATGGTCCTTTTTCGCCATTGGTTTTGCCTTCACCTGATGAGAGAAGGTTTCTGAATCCATTGTGTATGTCTCCTGTGCTGCTCTAAAGGCCCCGCAAGCAGCAGGCGGCTTGTCTTCAGAACAGTGATCATCTACATCTAATGCAGGATAACTGTATAGCCAAGTCACATGCACTTGATTTTTTTCCCGGTCAACCATCCTTATCCTGCCATAATACCTAGGAAAGTAATCTATTTCACAATAAAAAGCCCACACCTGACCACATTCAAACTTCTCCATTAATCTATCACTTTCAAATTCATAAAATTCTGATTTAGGATGTTCAAAAGTAAGAAAGCTTGAGGGAACACTGTGATGCTCAATATCAGGATTCTGAGAACTAATGTTATCTGCTTCAGTAATCACCGCATTTTTTAAAGTCTTACTTTCACTTTCTAATGCCTTCCGCGATACTGAGGATTTATCAGATGCACCATTCATTTTTTCCGATGCAGAGCCTCTTGTTCCTGACCTCTGCTTCTCCATGGCAGCTTGCTCATTTGATTCAAGCCCATTCTCCATTGATGGTTTTAGAATTTTGTTTTCACAGGAGACATTGTTGCATACCACACTGACATTCAGTGTTTTAGTTTTACTTTCAAGACTAATAGAAGGGAAGGTCATTTCGAAGTTGGTAGGTAAAGAAGCACAATCAAGTTCAAATGCACCCTCTGGTACGCCATCTTCTTCCTTTCCAATGATTCTACATGCCGGAATCCTGTGTGAAAACATAAGTAGATCTTTTGCTGGTATTTGAAGTAAACTTTCTTCAGCATCGGATTCTCTTACAAACAAAGCCATGAACTCTTTAATCTTGGTTAGACGAATAACACTGATCCCAGTTACTTCTGAGAAATCTGAAACAGCTTCCACGATTTGGTATTTATAAGCTCTATGATTATCTGGCTCAGAGCTCCATCTAATATCCCAATTCCTAAACAAAGCCCAAATCTCCCCTCTTCTAGGATAAATCACATATGAGTTTCTCTTCATCCCTTTTCTCCATGAAACAAGATGAGAGAAGATGTGCCGCTCCTGGGTATGGTATGATTTACCATGTTTGAAGTTTCCACAAGCAACAGGCAAACCTTGCTCCGACCACTTCATCTCAGCAATACTTCTGGGGTCATTTTCCAGCCAGTTTAACTGAAGCTTAAACTCTCGGCTGTATACCTTTCTAACACGAGCATAGAATCTGGGCATCCCATCTATGTTATCATATAAAGCCCAGATTTGATCAACTGCAAACTTATTTTCACATCTTTCAATTTCAAAGTCGCAAAACTCTGGATAAGGATATGTAAGGTTTTTTGGATCAATAGAGGTCTTGCGTGTTGAGGCTGCATTTGCATTAAAATCTGAATGGATATGTCTATTTCCATTTTCTTCTCTCTCTCCATCAGCAACCACTCCAGAAAATGCATTATTGTTCTGCACCAAATTAGCCTGTTTTTTCCCTTGCCTTGACCTTTTGGAAGCAGAAGGCAAAGAGTCAATGTCAATATCTTGAACTTCATTACAAGCAACCTTTTGTTTATGTCTGTTTGATCTTCGTACAAGATTAGAAGCTTTCTCAGCACTCAGATCTGGAGCTCGGCTATCCTCATTTCCACTTCTTTTCTGACTTGATGGAGGTTTTGCCTCTTGATCTCTATTATGAATTGAATGAAGCTGCACATTTTGAAATTTCATGTCGTTGCATTTGTTCAAATAGTCATCCACCTTCCCATCTCTTGCATTGCTTTTAGAATCATCAAAAAATTCAGGACTATGTTCAGGTTTAAACCCTTGCTTGAACGCTGAATTACCAGACTTAGCTCTCTGAAATTCCCTGGCTGAAGCATCGACACAATCACTATTCTGGCAAGTAGACGGAGCAGTATTTCCAACTTTGAATGAATTTCCGGTGCTAGTTACACCTTGCGTTTTCAAATCATATGCAACATATCTATTAAAGCATTTTTGGCAGCGAACCTCCCTGTTCAATACATTTTGAAAATATTGAAATCTTACACTACAGGAAGGGCACATAGTCCAAAAAGCCCCAGCACCTAAGAATGGAGAAGGTTGGTTGTGGTTCAAACCGCTAGAATGAGCCAAGTTTGATTTAGCTCCCATCCCTTCAACTCCAGGTCCTGGCCGCTTCTTCACAGGTCTGTATAAATGCTGAGAAGCCAGATTAAGTGATACTCTGCTGAAATTAGCTCTCCTAGTCATGTTATGCTTGGATCGTTTTTCTGGATCAGACAAAATCTTGTAAGCCTCTCCCACAAGCTGGAATGCATCTCCAGCACCAGCAAGCTTGTTCTTGTCAGGATGCAGTAGTAGAGCAAGCTTCCGGTATTGCTTCTTAATAGTTGACTCATCTGCTGTTATGTCTACTTGAAGAACCGCATACCAGTCTATATCTCCACCGATCTTGGTCCCTGCAGCACAATGCACCTCACATACGGTTAGGATCTGTGAGATGCTCTCCAAGTCTGGAAAGAGACGTTGTGCCTTCAGAGCAATCTTAAGTCCCCCTTCAAAGTCCTGGCTCTGCATTTTGCTCTCAGCAATGCTCTTGGCTCGGATAGCCTCCTCTTTGTTGCACTCCATTTTGACTAACACTTCAATACGATCCTTTATTCACCTGAAATTGGATGTGTTAGTAAAAAAGCTAGCTTTTCTTTGTTTAATCATTATTCTGGAGTCTACACCGAAGGATAAAGCACATGCCACATGAGACATAACAAAATGATGTAGCAGTCAGGGATCCAGCAAAAGATTTCAGCATATAACAGATGAGGATTAAAAAGTATAGCAGAAAAAAACAATCCTGCATCAAATTGCAGAGAACCACCAAATATAAACTTCAGTAAATCTAAGAAAACATCTAATTAAAGGTGCAGAGGGCTAAAGAGCCTGATTAACACAACAAAGACAATGATACTTGTTGACTCAAAATTTGTCTAGTGGATGATATCCGACTTTTCTAACAGATCTGTCTAGTGAGCTAAGAACTTGTTGGCAAGAATGAAGAGTATACAGAGTGGAAAAGAGAAAAGAGAAAAGAGTAAGCAAGTAGAATCTAAAGTATCTCAATCAAAAATTACAAAAGTGAGACACAAGGCCCAAAAGATGCAGAGAAAAAGTGATGAGAACATCTGGAGAAAAATCTGGCACGTCTACCAAAGGAGCCGTAGATCGACGACCACGATTAGGAGTCTTTATTTATAATCTATTTTCTGCATTTTATTTATTATTGTATTTTATTTTGAATCTTTCCCAATTTACCCTTATGTTGAATTATATGAGTGATGTAGCACAAGGGGCATTTTAGTTTTTTTACTCCTTCATGTTTTGAGGCCTATATATTGAGGCCCTTGGCTATTATTGGAAGAAGATGATTATTATGAATTAAATTTCAGTTTTTCTGAATTGTGTGTGTTCGAGTCTTCTTGAGAGAAGAGTAAAGTCCCTAGGAGTAGGGTAACGCCACACCCAACAACTGACGCCCTGGCAAGGTTCTTGGCTCTATCTTCTCTCCCTCACCCCATCATCCTCCATTGGCTTTCGAGCACTCCACCCCCGTTAAATCAGCCAACCGAGCCTTCCTCCCTTTTCCAAACAACTGGACGAAATTCCCTACTCCCCTATACAGTCGAGCCACCTCCACTCTCTTCCATTCCCACTCACCTACAAGCCCAACCTTCCTCTCCTCCCATGGCCAGCCAACCCCCAATCCATCGCCTCTTGGTATTCCATTGACCTTCCTTCTTCCCCATTGATTTCCCCAAGGGCTGCTGCCTTTTCCTATTCCCCTCCCCATTAGATTTACTTTAATTACTTCCTTTTCCCCTTCCCTATATATTCCTAATGGCTGTTGCCTTTTTCTATTTCCCCCATTAAATCCATAATGGGTGCTGCCTCTTCCCCTTCCCCCCATTAACTCCCTACTAGTTGCTGACGTTTCCTCTTCCCCCACTTCCCTCCCCTATTAATTCACTATTGTTGCCGCCCCTTATCCCCTCCCCCTTCCTTTTTCCTTAACCGACAACCCCTCTCCCAAACAGCGAACTCATCAAGCCAAGTCCAAACTTCCTTTCCCAAACCGAGGACAACCCAGTCATCCATGGATGGTCGATCCTGAGCTTGATCACAGCTTTGTATTCGATGATCAAGGCTTAGTCAACATTCACCAGTCTCCCTTCTTCGACGTCGACTTCGAGAATGACCACACCGTCAAGGAATACGTGGATCAGATTAGCTTCTCAATTGCAACCGCCATTGATCATCGAATACCTCCCATCCAGTGGCAACTCACTTACAATCCACCCACTAATTTTTTTCCAGGTAACTTTCTATTGTTCAAAACATTAAAAACTTCTTCTTAGTGGCATTGTGTTGACTGTGACTACCGCTCCCCACCGACTGAAGCCCCAAACGACACAACCACCTCTGTCGGTCCCACCTCACGATCGAAAACGAAGCAACTGTTCGTTCAAAATCTCAAACCGCCTCGCTCACGACATAAATCCCTCTCATTCGGTTCATTCACGCACGCACACTCAAGAAAGACACACAGAGAAGAGGAAAAAGGATTTCAGAAAACTTACCTCTTCTCCCGACACCGCCCAAGCCCGACTTCGCCGTCGACCTCCTGCTCCGACGTCGATCCCATCCTCCTGCTCCGACGCCGCCGGCCAAACTTCCGTCGTGATCTCGCCGCCGACGAAACCCCCGAGCATCCTCCTGTGCGTGAGCCATCGCCGTGCCCTAGCCGACTCTGGCCGACGCCTCAGCCGCCTCCGACGTCGCCGGCAGACTCGACATCCGCAGCCTCCGCCGACCGCCGTCTCTCCGCCGACCGCCGAACCGACCGTCATCTCCGCTCCCAAACCTCCCGTGCGTGACCTAGGCCGATCGGGGGTTTCTTCTTCACGATCCCTCTCTGTTCCTGTAATAAGATATATATATTATATCATATGTATAATATGTATATTATATAATGATATATAATATATGTTATATTATAATATATCTCATACGATATATGTTTATATATAATATATTTTATATATTATATACTATATATTATAATGTATTGTATAATAAAAAGAAAGAAGAAGAAAAGAGAGAAATAGAGAGATGTGCGGATTTTCAAACAGGTGTCGAAGACCTCGGCCGTCGTACCTTAGGTCCGACCGGAATGGTTTGAAATTGAAGACATGCGCCGTTGATTTTTAATCCGGGCAGATGGTTTTAAAATTTGAAGACCCCGGCCGTCGTACCTTAGGTCCGACCGGGATGGTTCCAAATTGAAGACCTCACGCAGTCGATCTTAGATCATGGTGAAATGGTTTGAAAACGAAGACCCTACGCCATCGACCTTAGGTCCGCGTAGGAAGAACTACGGCAGTGCCGTCCCGATTTCTCCCTCGGTGGGGGAGGAGACGCCGGGAGGCTGCCGAAATTTTCAATGAACAACAAAGGACTTGGACTAAAATTGAAAAAAACTAATTTGAACGAAATTCAATATAAAATCAATTTTAAATTAATTTTGAACCAAAAAAAAATGTTGGATTTAAATATGAAATGGATTCAAATCAAATTCGATTTGAAATTAACTTGAATATGAGATATATTCAAATTGGACTTTTTTTTGTTATGGTCTTGCACTCAAAGAAATGATAAGATTATTTAAGTCATTATTAAGTCATAAATGATATTAATTACACAAACAACTTTAGAAAGCTTGTAAACATTTTAACCTCATATCGATGAGTGATAATGGGCATTGACTTTAACTCCAACTACAAATTGATAAGGAAAAATGCAATAAACAATATCTCATATTCAACAAACATTCTTACAAGTGGATGGTCCTCCTCTCAGTTATATATGACTGTCCATTCCAAGCCTTCAAATTAAAAGTATAGAGTATGTCATTTGAGGAGAAAGAGTTCAATTCATCAAGATATAAGATGGTCAAAGCTTCAAACTATTTCTTTTAACCCAATGGAATAAAAAATGTCATAATGCCTACAATAACTAACCTACAAACAAAGACAAGGAGCTTGTATCGAATAAATTAGACCATATATGAGAGAAAATATGAGAGCTTCTAACGAGCAAGATAATTCTCCTATAAATACGAACATGATCTCTTAATGCTATTGAGAAAATACTTTCTCAATATGTGCTAAATGAAACTTAGAAGAGTTAAAAGAAACTAAATGTAATAACTGAAATCTAGAAAGCTTTAACGCCACCGGATCCGCAACATGTGTACAAGCGGACAGAAGGCGTTCGTAGGCTTTTTTATGAAATCTCGGGCTATTTTCTAAACGAAATTACTTGCACAATAGATCATATTTAAATATTTTAAAATACCCCTTATATATTAAATATTATCTATTAAACTAAATTTATCCCTACATGTGCTCCGATAAATCTATTAAAAGTACAAACACAAATAATCGAGAATGCTGCGCAGGGTCAAATGATATTACTCGCATGTGCTCCGATCGTCGCATATAAATCCCAAATCCAACGATTCGAGAATGCTGCGTGGGTCAAATATTCAAGTTTCATCCTCCTCCTTGAAAGGACTGGAGTCGACACAACTTGAATTGTGAAATGCCTCTCAATGTCCTACAAAAACATAAGTAACATTGAAATAACCCCGATGATGGCCGTGTTGACAGAAAATCTCAACCGGAGGGGTCAAATCTCAAATCCAATAAAAATTTAAATTCTTAAAATAAAATCAATCACCTAAAAACTCAAAACTAAAAATCATTCCATCTCCCGCAATTATTTGTCGGGGGTGATAAATTTGAAATTAACCTTAGCTTACAAAGAGCAAATGTTATGTCGGGTGTATCACTACGATTCATCCTCAAACAATCTCTTGCCAATAGGGACGTGGCACGTGCCCTCTGATCGGGTGGTTTTGCCGCAAAATGGCACCATTATATTACGATCACGGCCAAAGCCCATATGTTCCCCAAAGGTGTCAAACCCTTGAGCGATGGATCATAGGATATATTCAATAGACATAAAGCCCTCTGTCAGCTAAGGTGGATTCATATATATCCCCTTAGACAAACATCAACCCAGGTCTACAAGGCATTCTTAGACGAAGCAACCCATGGCTGTCGATAAGGTGCCTTATGTCAGGTTGGGTCGACTACCTCCTCTGACTAAGTAGACCAGGGATCATGACAGCCCGGGACGACAGAACCATGGGATCTTGATCGGGCTCGTCTTCATTCCCCCCACCACCAGTTTTAAGTTTATGGTGATAAACTCTAAATTCCAAATTTCAAACTTCCAAATACAAAATTTGAACCCTAAAATTGTTGCTATTATACGATAGGTTTATAACCTATTTGACCTCTTTTACGACTAGCCTTAATCGAAAGTTCTCTCCTATTATTGGGAGGGGTAATTAACTATAGGGGCTTGCGCCTATAGGAAACCATAACTCAGATAAAAAAGTCCTCACCAAATGAGGGCGAAATCTCTGGGTAGTGTCTTATCTAAAACCCAATCTGCCTTCTGAAAATTCCCCCGGAACCTAATCTCGTTAAAACTCTATCGTCGTCGTCACACAAACACTTAACAGAAAAATAAATCGATGATGCAGAGAGGCCAGGATCACACACCTAAAATAGAATTTTCGGAGCCCACACATTGTTAATATCGTATCAAGTTTTCTTCCGCTGAAATTATTCGAAGAGTGTGAGTGAGGGAACTTCATTGTGACTATTCTAGTTGTTAATTATGGGATTTGTGTGACTTGTGAATAAGTGCCAATTGTCTTGGTTATTATTTTATTGGTCCCTATCAATACTTGTTATTATTTTCTATTACTTTATCAACAATTGAGAAGTCACTTAAATCAGCCATTGATTACCATTATTATATAATTGCTAAGCTTGTCAATTCATTATTATTCCTAAGAAAATACTGAATCTAGCATGTTTCACATCAAAAAAACTAAAGGAAAAAAGATCTAAAGGTCCCAAACTGTTCCTCGTCACTCTTTATTTACAAGGTTTTGAGGGGCTACGAAAAAGGCTATACAGATAAAAGTAAAAATATAAATACATGTGCAACGCTACATGCTAATTTAAAACACGTATTTCCTCCTGATTGACTGCGAGAGTGTGAAGTCAACGCTCAGGTAAGCTGCCTATAGTTAAGCATGTTCAACAGAAGTGAGTAGGTGCAAGGAAAGTCTGTTAAGCATCTTGGAGATCCAAGAAGGGAAGACACCTTTAGAATACGTATAGACGCCAAGAAAAGAAAAGGGAAAAGAGATAAATAAATAAAATTTCATTCCACAGCTTTGCCTTTACAAGATGAGGGGTATTTATATTAATTAGATAGACTAGTTTTACAATAAAGAACCGGTCTACCTAAAACAAACTTAAAATATAACAAAAGGAATAAATTGGTGCTTATTACATATGCATAAACCAATAGAGCTAAACCCTTAGGTTTGAAAATTATTTTGCAAAAACTTAATTGTTGGCCTTTGCGAGTTATTGAATGTTTTTTTTTCCTTCTTCTTTGTTAGACCTTTATACTTGTAGGTTGGTCTGTCATGTTTGTAGCCTATGCTTCACACTTTAATAGCACAATTTTCGGGTCTAATAAAATATATTGATATCTAACACTCCCGTCACCATTAAAAATAACCTTATCCTCAAGATCGAGAGAAGGAAAAGATGAAGAGATTACTATAGAATTTTCCCATATGACATCATCGGGCATATTTAATTTTCATTGTAACAAAACATGATGATGAGCTAACCGCAAAGTTGAATAATATGTGAAGATAAAATGACATAAGGGACAAGAAGTGATTTGTTGTTATAACTGAAATTTAGTAATTTTGAAGTAATTAGCAGAGGAGTTCCATTAAATGATTTTAGAAGAGAATTATCAAAGATATGATGAATTTTACTTTTAGGAGGAAGGGTTAGGCAATAGGCCACAGGGCTAATAACATCATGAATTAGAAAATGTTCAAAACATCATTTAGCTAATTTAGAATGTGTGTGGAAAACAACAAAGTTTTGTTTAAATGGTTTTAGTTTTACAATGACTAGAGCACATATTGAAAAAGTGCAAATCCTTTTTATTGCTCTGCCATGATTATCATGCAATTTTCAGCTTGTTGAATATTTTGGCGAAGAGTTTGGAGAAATGTGTCATGGTTTGTTAAGAAAGTATTGATAGCGTGGATGTTAGAACACAAATATAGGAAGGGATTGAAGGTGGTAGTCATTCCATAAAGAGCTTGAAATGGTAACATTTTTATGGTTGTATGGTATGACTTATTGTAGCATAATTCTACCCTACAAAAAAATGATGACCATAATTTAGGGGTAGAGGAGATATAAGCACAAAGGTATTATTCTAAATAACCTGGATGAGAAAAGTGGAGGGTTGCGTTAGGTAGTCGACAACCAGCATAAAATTTGTCGAATAATAATGACATGAATTCTTTAAGAAATGATGTTAATGCTAGGCAGTCCCCTGGAAGCGACGCGTTGTATGGCCTGAATACAACGACAAGTGTGCAAGAGCTGATGCACCGGCGCCCGGGTGCAGTGTTAAATAGGCAAGGGTTCCCACATCAAGGACGGATGTGGGCAAAAAAGCTAGTCCATGAATCTAAAAATAGGATAGAAACTTGGAATATATGTTCAATTACAAGAAAATTAATATAATGAATAGATATTATGATTCATAAGATGTTAAATATTATGTGCATTTAGAAAACTAAATGGGTTGGAGAGAAGGCTAAGGAGATTGATAGTTTCGGATTTAAACTTTGATTTTTGGGTAGGAGTCGTACTAAAAATGGTGTAGGTGTTATTATAGAAAAGAGATAATGTTATAAAAATTAATAGGATTGGAGATAAAATTATAACTTTAAAGATTGTTGTTGATGCTAAGATTATTAATATTATAAGTGCTTATGCTCCTCAAGTAGGTTTGGATATGAGTTCAAAATTAAATTTTTGGAATGACTTAGAAGAATTAATACAAAAGATACCTCTTGATTGGAGGAGATTTAAATGGACATGTTGGTATAGAGGTAGATGATTTTAAAAGCATTCATGGTGGCCATGGGTTTGGAACTATAAATGAAAATGGCAAGACCATATTGAATTTTTATTTAGCTTATGATTTTTTAATTGCGAATACTTATTTAAGAAAAGAAAGGAGCATCTTATCACTTATAAAAATGAATATAATACAACTCAAATTAACTATTTCCTCATAAGAAAATTAAATCGTTTAGATTGCATATATTGTAAAGTTATTCCGACTGAAAATTTATGTACACAATATCGAGTATTAGTTTTGGACTTTAAAATAAAGTGACAGAAAATAAAAAAATAAAATGAAATGACATTCTAGGATTAGATGGAGGTATTTAAATAATATTAACAAAAATATTTTTTAGAGTAAAATTTTAGATATTAAGATTTTATCTGTGCATGAGGATGCTACTAATGTTATGTGGGAAAAAGTGGCTAGTGATATTAAGAATATTGTAAAAGATGTGCTTGGAGTATCAAAAGAAAAAAATCATAATAGTAAAAATAGTTGATAGTCGAATCAAAATGTGCAAGAAAAGATTAAAAGTAAGAAGATTTGTTATAAAAATTTATTTAATTATAAAAAGTCTGATAATTGGGAAAGATATAAAGAGGATCGTAAGGAATCTAAGAAAGTAATATGCGATGCAAAGTCCTTAGTTTTTAGTGATTTATATAATAGATTAGATACTAAGGAGGGAGAAATATATATGTATAAGTTAGCCAAACAAAGAGATAGTAGTAAGGATTTAGTTCAAGTGAAGTGTATTAAAGATGAAGATCAAAAAATATTTTTCTTATAAGATGATATTCAACAAAGGTGGATGAGATATTTTGCTAAACTTTTTAATGAATATTATGAAAATAAGATTGACTGTAGTGACCTTAGCACTCTAAATGAAAATAAAGATTCTATTTTTATTGGCATATTAGTAAAACCCAAGTTAGAGAGGTTTTAAAGAAAATGAAGGGTGAAAAAGCTATTGGACCTGATGATATTCCAACAGAGGTGTGGAAATACTTAGGAGACGAAGGAATTTCTTGGCTTACTAAACTTTTTAATATTGTTTTGAAGACTAAAAAGATGTCAGATGAGTGGAGAATGAGTGTGTTAATTCATATTTTTAAGAATAAAGGTGATGCAAAAATTATGCGAATTATAAAGGAATTAAGTTAATGTGTCATACTTTAAAACTATGGGAGCGAATTATGGAGCATAGGTTGCGACGTGATACTAATGTTTCTCAAAATCAATTTGGATTCATGTCGGGTTGGTCGACTATGGAAGCCATACATTTATTAAGATGTTTGAAGGAGAAGTATAGAAAAAATAAGGAGGATCTACATATGATATTTATTGATTTAGAAAAAGCATATGATAAAATTCCAAGAGAAGTGCTATGAAGAGTTCTTGAAAAGAAAGGAGTTAATAATGCTTATATTCAAGTCATTAAAGACGTGTATACATGAGCTATTACTTGTGTTCAAACACAAGGTGGTTTGACCAAGTGTTTCCCTATTTCAGTTGGGTTACATCAAGGATCAGCCTTAAGCCCGTATCTTTTTGCTTTAGTCATGGATGTTCTCACTAGACATTTGCAAGAGGCTGTACCTTGGTGTATGCTTTTTGCTGATGATATTCTTCTTGTTAATAAGGCTAAAGAGGGAGTTAAAGATAAACTTGAATTATGGAGGTCAACCTTAGAGTCTAAAGGTTTTCGCTTGAGTAGATCTAAAACGGAATATATAGAGTGTAATTTTAGTAGTAATAGACCTAGTGAGAGGATTGTGACTTTAGGCGATCAAGTCATTAATAAGAGTACATTTTAGATATCTTGGATCTATTATTCAGAGTGATGGTGAAATAGATGGGGATATTATTAACAGAATTCAAGTTTGATGGTTGAAGTGGAGGAATGCATCGGGCTTTTTGTGTGATAGAAAAGTACGCCTCAAACTTAAGGAAAAATTCTATAAGATGGTGGTGAGGCCTGCAATGCATTATGATGCCGAATGTTGGTCATTCAAAGAGAAGCATAATACTAAGTTAAGTGTGGCAGAGATGGAGGATGCTCAGGTTGATGAGTTGCTTTACCCTTAGAGATAGGATATGAAATGAGCATATACGTGAAAGGGTTGGAGTAGCTCCAGTAGAAGATAAGATTAGAGAGAGTCGCCTTAATGGTTTGGTCACATAAAACGATAGCCTTTCGATGACCCAGTTAGGAAAGTAGAGATATTAGATTTGACTTATGTTAAGAAAGGTAGAGGTAGACCTAAGAAGACTTAGATAATAATATAAATGATATTTCTTTATTAGATTTAAACGAGAATTTGACATTTAAGAGGACACAATGGAGAAAAAAGATTCATGTAGCCGACCCCACATAGTGGGATAAGTCCTTGATGATGTTGTTGTTGTTGTTGAACAATTTAGTATCATTGTTTGTCCTATTTGAGGATGATAGAAAGTACTAAAATAAACAATGGTACCATTTAAAGAAAAAAGAAGACGCCAAAATTTACATAAAAAGATATTATCACTATCAGATACAATAGTTTTGGGGAGACTATGTAATTGAATAACCAAAATGGACAACAATAACTTTAGAAGCAGAATAGGTTGTAGGTAAATGACCAAAATGGATATATTTTGATAAGCGATCAATGACTACCAAAATGGTAGTATAATTTTTAGAATTAAATTGCCCAATAATGAAGTATATATACAAATCTTCACAAATTTGCAAGGGTATGGGTAGAGGAGAAAGGAATCCAATAGGAGGAATGGTACAAGATTTAATTTATTGACCAAACATTTGCGAACAAAGTCAACAACGTTGTGATGAATACCAGCCCAAAAAAAATTAACAGATATTCATTTGATGGTTTTAAGAATACCTTGATGACCTGCAAGAGGTGTTGAATGAAATTCTATGAAGATTTATTGTTTTAGGGGAGAATTTCTTTTGATATAAATATGACCTTTATAATAAAGAATGTGATCACGAAATTAATAATTAGTAGGAAAGAGTTAGTCTTTAGAAAGTTAAGAAGCTATATGAAAAAAATTCTGGAGAATGAAGACAACCTTGTTTTAAATAATTTATTAGACAACAACAACAACATCAAGCCTTTATCCTACCATGTGAGCGTTGGCTACATGAAACCTTTTTCTCCATTGTGTCCTGTTAAGAGTCAAATTCTCATTTAAATCTAATAAAGATAGGTCATTTCTAATATTTTCTAACCATGTCTTTTTAGGACTACCACTATCTCTCTTTAACATAATTCAAATCTAATACATCTACTTTCCTAACTGGGTCATCGGAAGGTCGCCGTTTTAGCAGAAAAAGAAATTTTTGTTAAAGCAAGGAAAGAATGAGAAAGTGTAGAAGTATTCTCTAGCGGACTGGATAACAAAATCAACAATGATATTTATTTTGTCGGATTTTATTCAATAGTGAAATTAATCTTTGCGAAGATAATATTATTAATTAGGAATTTAAATAGCTTGAGTTTGAAGCTTACGTAAGCTTTTATAATCGGTACGAATAATAAATTCATTGCCTAATAAATAATAACACCATGTAGAAGCAGCTTCAGTAATGGCATATAACTCTAGATAAGTGGAAGATTTAGAGAGTTTTTAGCTTAATCTTTTATTTAAAAGGAGATGAAATGATTATTTTGTAATAAAATTGCATTAATTCCTACGTTGGAAGCATTAGTTTCAAGAATAATAGTTTTTTTTTTCAAAATCAGGTAAAATTTAGACAAGGGCAGTTGTCATATCAAGTTTGAGATTGTGAAAAGCATCTTAAGTTGTGGTATTCCATTTGAAGGAATCTTTCTTAAGAAGATTAGTTCAAGGAGAGGCAATGGAAGCATTTATAAATCCTCGGTAATATCACGTTAAACCTAAAAAAGATCGAAGATAATGTAATGATGAAGGCACCGTCTAGGTGGTCATAGCATTAATTTTATTAGGGTCAAATTTGACACATCCAAAAGAGATAATATGGCCTAGATATTCAAGAAAGTGATAATTTGTCTGTAAGCGTTGAAAAACTAATTGAAGGTGATCAAAATAAAATTCAAGGGTAGGACTGTATATAAGAATATCATTAGAAAAGATTATAGCAAATTTATAAACAAAAGCACAGAGAATTTGATTCATTAAAGCCTAAAATATAGAAAAAATATTTGTTAAGCCAAAAGGCATAACTAGAAATTCATAGTGATCGTTATGCATTAAAAGGCAGATTTATGAATATGTTTAGGATGCATCCAAACTTCATGATAGCCAAAATGAAGATCAAGTTTGAAAAAATGAGAAGCTTTATATAATTCAACTAAATGTTCATCTACTTTTGATATAAGAAATTTATCTTTAATGGTGAGAGCATTAAGGGTTATAGAATCAACACAAAATTGCCAAGTACTACAAACTAAGAAAAGGGCTATGACTATGACAAATTATGTTGGAGTGATGCACTTTAGAAACTAATTATTTCATAGCATCCTTTTAAAAATTTGGATAATGATAAGTAATTGATTTAGTTGAGACTGGAAGATGAATACGATGATCAATGATATGCGGTGGGGAAAATCTTCAAATGTCTGAAACAAGTGTTGAAATTTTTTTAGTGAGGATGAAATGGATATAGGTAAAGGATGTGTGACATTATCTAGGTAGTCATTAAGAAGATTCATAGATAGAGTAGGATCCAAATCTAATAGTTGCGATTGAATAGTGACAAGTTGACGGTGGATAAATGAGCAAGGATGGCACGAATTTGATTAAAGGATATATGGTTAGGTGTTAATTGATGTTCTCCTATTAGGGTGATACATTGATTTTGATTATAGAATTGATATTATAAGATTTTGACAATTGTGTAAAACAAGGCTAAAAGTTGGAGCCATTACATACCAAGAAGATTCAAGTAAATTTCAAACTTTAAAAACAAGATTTTTGAATGCGGATTGATATTCAAGAACTGAATTTTGTTGGGTTAATTTAAAAAGGTTGTCATGTAAAATAAGGACAAATAAAAAATTAAGAAATAAAAATACTCACCTTAAAAGAAGTTTTTTATTTCATTGCATGATACATTACAACAAACTCACTATCCAGAAGTGAGTGTACATTAAACAAAATAAATGAAAATTTATGTTGTAGATTGTCGGTTACCACGCAGTATCCCTAATATAGGATCACTCGTCATGGCCAACGTCAAACCATCTATTCACTCCAAGCAGTCGAGCAGCTACTTGCTTCCAGCTTAGAAGCTCCATAACTTCACCTGCTGAACCATAAAGCACAATATCCTTCATCATCACTATCTGCGTCGGAGTAAAGGCAACCACCTCCTTCAACTCGCCAACCTCTTTTTGCAACTCAATGATTTGCCTAGGAGCCACGTCCTCCCTGAGAACACTGGACTTGTTGATGCCATGGAGATTCATCATTTCTCCAAAGTCATAAGTCTTGAAGCGACCTCCTCAAGCGAGATCAACCTTGAGGGAGTGAAGAAGCTAGGAGATTGAGCAAGGGAGAGAGAGGTTGCTGGCATATCTACAACCACGCCCCCCATCTCACCCCTTGGTGCTTCTGCTTACGCCTCCATCAAGCCAAAAATTAGAGTCATCACCTCCTCGGCGATGCTTTGATCTGTGGTGGCCTCTTCAATGCCGCCTTGCTTCATGCCAACTTCTCCGGTGGCGACCAACGACAAGTTTAGTTGGGTGTGGTATTAAAAGCTCAACATCAAGAGATGCTTCAGTAGCAGCTCAA
The DNA here is from genome assembly GCF_001605985.2 of Dendrobium catenatum. Lineage (NCBI taxonomy): Eukaryota > Viridiplantae > Streptophyta > Magnoliopsida > Asparagales > Orchidaceae > Dendrobium > Dendrobium catenatum. The sequence goes on from NW_021319375.1 coordinate 1,417,669, forward strand.
CAACAGTTGGCCCTCCCATCAAAATCATCAAAAATTCATCAAAACTCAAGTCCATAATTCACAGGAGAACATATACTAGCTGATCTTGTGGTACATTTCCTCTGTGGTACTTAAAGGTTGCCCACTGCTTGAAAGCCTTCATCTCTTGTTCACTTGGCAGCACTGCAATAACTCGCTCGAGGATACACAGACTATTGGCTATCTCATAATGGGCATCTTCATTCCTAGTAAAGCAATTCTTAAATAATTATACTTGTCTTTTTTGGGCTAATTTGTCAAAGGAAGAACTTCCAGCAAACTCGCTTCTAACAAGATGACCTCCCTAACTTCCTCCAGTGCACGTCTGTGGTGGGGAACTCACCCTGATGCCCTGAGACTCAAGGGCGCATCCTCCTCATCCATTACGATGATCGCCCCCATGGGAATAATACAGGTATCAACAATGGGTTACTCACCGCCAAAAGCAACATGCAGCACATTAGCAGCAGTGGTCTCCTTCCCGATATCAATTCTTGATTTCTTTGTTGGGGGGAGGCGGCTAGTTCCATAAACTCAGCTAGCTACTATGCCTCTCCTACATTCATCTCATTACTTGGCAAGGTTCCATCAACGTCAGGAGCCTATTGTTGGGACGAGTTAGCTCACCCTTAGCGGAAGGCCACCTTCCTAAACACTTGTTTGCAAGCATGAATCTTTGAGAGGATATCCATTTCGCAAAGCACTTGCCAGTTCTTTAATAACAATGAACAAAGAGAACAACCTTCCAAAGTGCAAAAACTGTAATTTATAGAGCACGATGCCATGATGATGTCAACATTGTGAGGTCAACATGATCTCCGAGAATACCAGAAAAATAGGCTAGTAAATTTGAATTTATTTTTCTTTTTTTGTTAGGTAGTCACTGTTAATATCATTCACTCGCCTTTCTTGCAACCCGTCTGTCACGATTGACTTTGAATCAAGGAACTAAATGTAAACCCCCAATCATCTTCTTAGGTGTTTTTACAGGTAGTGATCAGATCATGATGAAGATATTCCTTCACAGGAGCAACTGCCTCAAGGGACTCACCAGCAGACACTAGAGGAACTCACCAAAAGACAAGGCGTCACTTGCCCGCATCCATCCAAGATCTTGCTTTACATTAGGCGATTAAAAGGTTCCTTACCAAGCAACCAAATCACCACTCATCTCAACCGAGCTCTTAACTATTTGAGCTCGCCAAACTTATTTACAAGGAAGCGTCTACCTTATTGACCTCTTACTCATTCGGCACAACTATTAAACTCAAGAACCCATTATACCCACTAACAATTCAGTCATCCTTCCTCAACAAAGCTATACCATGTCTCCTATGTCACTCGCCGACTAGCCGACTACAGGTCCAACTCCTCTCAGGATTTGTCATATACCTACTTGCCCCCTCTTGAGCTCACCTAATGATAGACAGCTCACGAAGTTGTTTCCTTTATCCAACATCCAATTAGGAGGTGACACATGTCCTAGATTAGCCAGTAGCATTGTACGAGCATTTTTATGTAGCCCATAATTATATTTTTCTTTATGTAGCCCTGATGAACAATTTTGGGAGACTTTAAAGGATCTTTTAACCTTTTGAGCTATATGAGCTTATTTTTGTATTCTTCACTGAGAAAGTGAACATTTTGCTAACATATTCTCCTCTATTCTCTATTATCTATTCTTCATGCACATAAATAGATTCTTAAGCTCATCAGGCAGATCTGCTAGTAAAGTCGGGTATCATCCACCAAACAAATCTGAATTCAATACTAAGGTTCTATAATTTTTGACATGTGAGTTGTGGCCATGCTGTCTTTAGGTTTTGGGAGATTGGACAAACACAAAAAATAGGGTTAAATCAATATTAGGTCTTGATGTCCTAAACAAAGTTGGACGTTTATTTTTCTAAAGAAAAATATATAAACTAGATAATGATAGGTGTAAACTAATGCCAGTTACAAAAATTGCTACAGAAAAAATATAAACACATAAAAACAAGATACAAAGATTTCATATGGATCGGTTGATTGAAACCTAGTAAAAAAATGCGAGTTCAGATATATTTGTCTGATTCTTGTCCCTTATGGTATAAAAAATATGGAATCTCTTATTTACAAAAGAGTCAGCACTCGGAATGCTCCAATCAGAATTAAAATCCTGTTGAGATAAATGGTAATCATTGTGTTCACTAGGATAATTTTGAAGGGTTTGAAAATCTTGAAAAATAATCTCGGTGATAATAACACAAGGGCTATCAAGGTCAAGAAAATCAGCTATTAACTGCAAAAGAGAATCTGAAATTGGCTCCCAACTTTTGATTGGGACTTTAATAACCGAGATTCTGAATGATGGTTTGACGTCCTAGACTAGATTGAGGTTTTATGACCTAGATCCTCATTAAAAGTGGTTTGTGTAACCCAAACCTCATTAGGGTTCTACGGATTTAAACATAGAAATTGTTGGTCCATTGTCATTAGGTTTGGTAAACAGAACCTACTTCAAATGTTTGGGGGATTAGCTAATGTAGATTTTTGAATTCCCAAACCATACAATTGAGTCAATAGACTTTGATGATCAAGATCTTCATGAGCATTTTGGTGATCAAGATCCTTGTTGTAAGGAATTCATCTAAACAAGACCTCGCCAAGGTTCTACACTGAGGCCTCGTTTGGGACGGCTTTCTTACTACTTCTTAAAGTAGTTTTTTAGTACAAAAATTAAATTTTTCATACTAGAAAACTGCTTTAAGAACCAATCAAAAAGTCATCCCAAACGAAGCCTAAATGAAGAGGTTGTGCCTTTGCTGCCTTAGGGTTTTGTTAAATCAAACATGAACTGGGTTAAACAATACAATTGTTAGATTGAAAAGCAAAGGGTGATCCATGATATCTAGAGCATAAGAATTATTGAATTATGACATTTGACGTGTGAGTGAACATGGCTTTCACTATTGAGTTTTGGTAATTTGGACCATCCTCAATTTTATCTAATAGTCCACAAGAAATAACAATTTAATTTCTTGTATTCATCTCCTGAGCATAATACGAACCAATAGCAACACAGGAAATAACCAATGAAAAAAATGATTCTTCCAAACTGTTTAGTGCAATTTGAATGAGTCAAATTTGTTATGATTGATGTCATTCATATGCCAAATATTAAGGATTTTTAGTTGATCAAATATAAAATATTTTTTTTAAGCAAATTTCTATGTATTAATAAAAACCTGATCTGAAAATGATAATTTAGAATTGCTAACTTAGGATGAGGGGAAAAAGGAAAAAATCAAGCTTTAGAATAAAGAAAGTAGCAAGATCAAGGGAAGAGAGAAAAGACAGGAAAAATAATGGGAACTGAAGATAAATTTTCATATAAGGTACTGCAGAACCACATTGCATGTAAATATGCTCAGTGATATACGAAAAGGAATGCTCTATTCAGTATTTCATCAAGCAACTTCTTACTTCAAAGGTAGACCTGTCAACAATTGATCCGACCCGAAAACCCGATCCGAAACCGACCCGAAATTATCGGGTTCGGGTTGACCCGGTTAAATAACGGGTCGGGTTAGGGTCTGGAATTTCGACCCGTTTAGCTATTCGGGTCGGGTCCGGGTTAACCCGGAAACCCGATTGTAACCCGAAATGACCCGCGACTTTAACAATTTAGGGCGTCTGTCGAGCGAGTCGCGGGGTCATTATTCATTTGTTCTCGGCTTCTCCTCTCGCAGCTCTCGGTCCGTCTCCTGAGTAATGGCTTCTGTTTAGGTTTTCCGATTCTCTCAGTCTCCTCTCCGCCTCTCAGTCTCGTCGGAACTCGGCACGACGGCGTCTACGCTTACGCTTCACACATTCCCTAATCTATTTCACTGTTTGTATCTCGTTTCTCATTTCTATTAGTATTTTTTGATAGTTTAGCTTTAGAAGATGAAGACATGAAGGTTTTGACTTTGATATTTTGTGTTCTTCATTTTATCATATTTTGTGATCTTCAATCCCGTATTCCGGTGGATTCTATTGCTCTGTTAGGGTTTATTTCGGGTCTTTCGGCTAGGGTTATAAAAATTTGTGCAAATATGAAATAATGTTGGCAAATGGCAACGGTGTTTAAGACTTTAAGTGATTAAGCAACATATTGATTTTTCTCTACTCTCTAGCTTTGAGTCCTTGAGGCAGTTAGCTGTTAGCCGGTTAGGGAATCTTGTATTTTTTTTTCCATTCCTG
>NW_021319375.1:1422663-1449349 GCF_001605985.2 Dendrobium catenatum
TTGTTGCCTTGTTGGCTGCTGTAAGTCTGTAACCCGTTGCTAGCTGGTGTTTGGTTCAGTTTATGGCTGTTTCTGCTTGGTTCAGTTCTCGGGCCTGAGGGGTGAGGGCTGAGGGCCTGAGGCTTTGTGTGGGACTTTGGTTCAAAATTCTGTAAGGCTTCTTCTGTAGTTCTGTAACTTCTGTTTAAGTCTGTAACTCTATAAGTCTGTAACCTGTTGGGCGTTGGCCGTTGCTATCGGATTTTGGAAGTTGAAAATTGCAATGAAGCGATGATGAATAACCTTCTAAGATGAAATTGGGAATCTTATAACTGTAAGTTCTTATCATCCTATGTAGTATTACAATTTACAACCAAGTGACAATTTTTATTAACTTAGAATAGCAGATACTATCTTACAATCTTATTCGAAGAACAGATATTAAGTTAATATAAATTGTCACTTAGGATGGTAATTTGTCAATATGACAATATTGATTAAACTTACATCGTACATCACATTGATCTCATTATGAGGTTAAATGATTAATGAATCTGAAGGTTTAATCTGAGCAGAGCAATATTTTTTTTACATATTTGTCTATTTGAGTTTGCAAACTATATAATTGATTTTATTCCAGGTCATTGCAGATTTGAAGCTGTTATTTCGAGGAGACGAGGGGAGCAAATCAGCAGGATTGTAGTGTGATAGAGGTCGGAATTTTGAATGTTGAAATTTTGTAAATAAGTATTGAATTTGAATTTTGAGTGTTGAGGTTGTAAATTTGTAAATAAGTATTTCCTTAAAATTGAATTAAGTTTGTAATTTTGTAACTAAAACAAATGTGTAAATGATGGGTTGTATTGTTGTAATTTGACAATTTGTAAATTAGTATTTCTCTAAATATATAATTGCTATTTTGCAGTTTGTTGTTTGCACTTTAGCTCTTTTTTTTTCCTTAAATTATACTTAAAATTACTGTATATATGGTTAACCGGGTCGGGTCAGGTTGACCCGAAACCGAGACGGGTCGGTTTCGGGTTTCGAAAACCGACCCGTTTATAAAACCGGGTCGGGTTGACCCGAACCCGAATAAATCGGGGTCAGTTACGGGTCGGGTCGGGTTCGACCCGTAACCCGAAATTGACAGGTCTATTCAAAGGGTGAACAGTTATCATAGTTTGCTTTAGCCATGACTACCTGGCTTCATTTTCATTTTGCGGGGTTTGGAACAATTGAAAAAATCTTTGAGGGATAAGTGATGTGAAACATACATGCGGAAGAGTTGCTTTGGATTGTAACAATAATTATTGAACATGAATGTTGCTAATTAGTAACTTATGTTTCACCCAAGTTAAATTCTTAGAAATAAAAGGAGGTTGGGAGGGAATTTTGTGTGTGTGTGTGTGTGGGGGAGAGAGAGAGAGAGAGAGAGAGATTTAATTAATTGGATCCTTAATTGGATTCCAATTAATGGAATTGGAGAGAGAAGAGGTGGCCGGCCCTATAGGGAGGGATTTGGGGAGATTTAATTACTTGGATTGTGGGCCCAAGTAATTAAATAAATAAAATGGAAAATTTGAAATTAATTTCAGATTTGAGAGGATTGAGGGGTTGCCTAATTAGGGTAGGAAATTATGAAAGAACTTAATCCAAATCAATTTGAATTTGAATTTTAAAATCCCTCCAAATTTGGCTACCTAAATTAGGAAAGTCTTCAATTTAGTTAATGGTGAGTAAGGGGCGGGTGGTGTATGGCCGGTGATATGGTGATAAGGGAGGAGAGGTGGTGGAGCTAGGGTGGAGGCGGGAAAGATTAAGGTGGGGCAGTAGGTTGGGATGGTGGTCGGGTAGGGAACAAAGAGGGAGTGGTGGGAGAGAGAGAGAGAGAGAGAGAGAGAGAGAGAGAGAGAGCAAGCCGGCTGCGGGTGGGAGAAAGGGGGGAGAGGTTGGAGGAGAAGCAATGAACAAAAAGTAGATCTACGAACCTTGGACCCTTCCAAAGGTTGACGAGTATTGCGATTGCCCACACCTTGGGTCTACCTTCTTCTCTCAAACACTCAACATTGAGGGAGACAAAGAGAAATCTGAATTTTCATTAATCAGTCACATCCTATTATAACACAAAGGACCACTATATATAGGTCTCAAACATAAAAAAAGAAAAGTACACAATTGCCCTCTGGGCTACAATGACAAAACACTTCCCCATAGGGGTAAATTCGGAAAACAACAAAACTAAATAAAACATAATGCATCAAAAGTAGAGACGCTGAATCGTAGCCTTCGATCTACAATTCTGTCGCCGGTACACGTGTTTGAATCTCTAAATGATGTCCTCATCAATAAGTAATATAACACTTCACCACTTGTCTAGAGGTTAATCATGTTTTATATTTCAACTACAAAGAAAATCACTCAGCTTTTAAAGTGACAGCTGTTGGACTTCTTCATTTTTAAATATTAAGGTAATTTTTCAATCAAAGTACATTCCTTAAAATGAAGAAATTGAAACAATTGATTTTTTTCCTATGGGTAAATATATAATAAACAGCAACCTTTTACATGAATTAAGTCATTACAATCACTATAAAGTATTTTCCACGCAACCAATCTGAAGTTAGATTGGTCAAAAGAGTGAGAGAGTGCCAAGAAACCAACATTTGCAAACTAACAAGTTTCTTTCTACCAAAATAGTGTGACAGTTTTCCTCATATGACAATTTCAGGCTTGATCCGGCCAAGTATTGACAGGATCAGATGAATATTTCACAAAACTTAATTGTAAATAATCAATCAAGTCAAGTTTCATGTATACCTGAAGTACATATGCTAAATTACTACTATTTTTAAGGTTGTTTGCGATGATAACCATCATAAAATCTATCTCAATGTAGTATATTATGATGTAAATATATATGTAATGTAAATGTCATATATTTTTCCCTCACTGCACAAAATTCTTTAAGTTTATGTTTATCAAAGATAAGCAGCAGCTATGTTAAAAGTAAAAGATAAAAATAAAAAAATGTTATTAACAGTCAGCTTGGATAAACTTATCTCACATCCTGTACATATCATTGGTCATAATACCAAAGCAATGATCATTGCTCATTTCAGCATTGTGATTCCATCAGGCATCAGTCATTACTTGATCATTGATATGTAATTCAGTTGAACAAGTAAAAATGATAAGTATATTTGCATGATATGACGTTTAACTTATGGTTTCAATAGTGCCATCTATTAGAGTTCCATTATTGAAATATATTAGTGTTTCATTATCTCATCAGCAGAACAAACATTATTATTTTAATTCAAATTCCAACAATAATTCGTTCAAGTTATTGACTAGACAAGGTACTCATAATTCATCAAATGAACAAGAAGAATATGAAACTAACAAAGAAGAAGAATCATGAAAAGGTAATTAGAAATTGAGTAGGAAATCTTATTCTAAATATGGTAATGATGTTTCAATTCCTCTGGATGGATTGCTTATTTTCTATGTACATGTCAAACTTTGTAGAAAGCCTTGGAAGTATTCATCACAAGATGCAAGTTCTTTAATGGCTTTAATACAAGTAATAAGTAACCTTCACAGAGCGACCGCTCGTATCCCTTAAACAATTCAAACAATTTTAAGAACAACGAGCGACCGCTCGTATCCCTTAAACAATTCAAACAATTTTAAGAACAACAACAGCGCAGAAATCATACAGAAAGAGAAGCTACATATTACATTGAGGACTAATGAGAATGCACATTATATCTCAACCTTCACCCTCATTCTAACAACTACCATTTTCATCAAGAAAAATAGAATGGAAATACCCCCAGCAAACAAGCCAAAATCAACTGGTAAAACTTTGGATAGCCATCATTTTTTAGGGATTCCCAAAAACACCCAAACAATATAACTCTTTCAATACAGTTCATAGTCTAGAAACATGTATGGTGCTATGTTTGGATGCTGAGATGGGTGAAACGATATCTTAAAAAAAGGTTGAAACTCCAATCAATTGCTGTAGACACATAACCAAACCACAAAGTGTTTGCGTTTTATTTTATTTCCTTAAGTTTCCATCAATCCAAATAAAACAATACGGATCGGTGCATACGCCGCAACTCTGATCTAGATGGATCCATCGATGCAGCAGAACATAAGATTTTCCAAACAGTCCTAGCTGGTATACGAAAAGGTTACCATTATAACACTAAAATGTCAATGGATAAACCTTTCAGCGTAAATGCAATGATTACTTTTACATGCAAGTGCGAAAAGTACATATTCTAATACTCTTATGAATGTCCTAATCCACTAAGAGAGATAGCAGCTAAATGGTTGGGGAGGATTACCCGCCAGCGCATGGAACCACGACGGAGACTTAAACGGAAAAGACTGCTGCGAGAACAAGTGTCAGACCGCGCCGCTGTCTTGGAAGGGGAACTCCAGAGAGACGGTTGCTAGATCTCCAGAGAGGTAGCACCGGCCATCGCGCTCTCTCTATCTGTCATGGCAAGGATTAATGCTTGAAAAAAGGTTGAAGGAATCCAGAAATCGAGCAGCTGTTTGGAACGAAAGAGAACGGCAATCGCGTGCTCGCTCACTGGCGCTCGCTCTCTCTCTCTCTCTCTCGGTAGATTGGATTCGTTTGCCTTTTTTTTCACACTCAAGTATCTGTGAAAATTTACTATTAGCTTATGCCAAAGAGGTCGAAGCATTGGGACATTTCCTTAATGAAGTTGTTAGCTATTTTTTATTTCAAAAATGTTATTCAAAATTGGATAATGGATAAGTTTAATATTATTATAGAAGGTAAAAATGTTATTACTTTTTTGCAAGATTCTTTTATGAGAAGCAATAATTGGATGAAGATTCTAAGGCTAGATTTCCCTTTTTTAGATGTTTTTCATTATGTAAAGTTTCATTTTATTTATAGAGAGAGAAATGGGATAGTTGATGCTTGTTCTAAATATGCCCTCCAAGTAGTTTTTTTTTTTTGGATTCTTTTGTTTTTAGTGAAATTCCTTCAGGTTTTGTTGACTTGATAAGGAATGATTGTGATAGGATTTCTATCACAAAGGTTGTTTTGTTATTTTCTTTTCCAGTTTTAATGCATTTTGCTTGGCTTAAAAAAAATTATATGAGAAAATTTATAGTATATATATATATATATAATAACTCTATTTACTTAAAATGTTTTAAGACATTAAATATATCACTTTGTTTCCCATTTAATCTTATTAGAAATTGCCCTATGTATGTAGCCTCTCATGCACATAAACATAGTAGAGCATTATCCTTTTGTGTAAAACTCTCCTCCTTTTGATCGACAATGTATTTCCTCGATAGACCCATGCGGCCCTTGATTTCAAACACATGTGCCCCCTTCGACATAATCATCTCTCGTCAGTAAATCCTTTTTAAGTTTTTCTTTAGTAAAAAAACATATTTCCTTTCATTTATATGAAGTAAAACTTAAATAACATTTTGAATGACAAGAAGCTCCAGTATTCATCTATGTTTGCAAGCGCCACAATAACATAGATAGAGCCGCAACATTATTAGCAAAGTGGCGTAAAAAAGTTAGCTTGGTAACATTGGATTCTCTATTTTCAAATGTCGCATCACCATAATTTCTTATGTATTGGCGCCATTTTTTGCACTTGGGCGCCACAATGCTCAAATGTCTACATCATCGCGGCATTGCAGTTGTAACTTCTAAGGGCTACATTCTATTAATGAAGAGATGTTACTATTCACTAATTAACCAATCCACATATACAAGCATCGCGATAGTTCAAAAGCTTCAATGCTAGTTCACTTCAAAGGCGTTTCAGCACCATTATTTCAAGCATTGCAACAACAGATGCCTTTTTATATTTTTCTATAAATAGTTGTGATATTATATATGTAAGCGAGTTTAGTCACTTATATTAAATTCAGTACTTTTTAAAGTACATCTCTAGTTTCCTTTTAGAGTAAAATTTAAGGGAGGCTAGGGAAGTATAAGATATAATCATTTGGAGTATTTAGCTTGTGTTTCTTGAAGCAACTTTGTAAATTAAAGAGAGAATGACCATGGAGGAGATACTTTGATCATTCATGGTGATGTCACTCTCTTTCATTTTCATTCTTCCATGAATTTAATGAAAATGAGTTTGCTAGTTATTCATTTAATTTCTAGCTAATTCTCTTTTTTTTTTAGATTGATGATATAAAATGTATGTTAAGTACTAATGAAGACTCTTATTCTATAACAGTTAAAAGACGTCTTCAATATTATTTGGCTCATTATTTAATGTACATAGTCACCATGTGTAGTTTAATTTAGTGTGATATATAGCCTCAACGAAGGAATGCAAGAATAACCAAGAATATTGAGATAAGATATTTACATGTTTAGACATTGGATGTAAAATATTCTAGATTCTTAAGGAGATATTATAACTGTAGGAGATCAGCATATATCCTTTTTCACCCAAACAAGCTCGATAGAGATCTAGGGATATGCATATGCTCTGAATCATATTACCATGAAGAGTCTCATTATGAAAAATATGCAATTTCAATTCATCAAACCAAAATACCTTAATTAAATATTATATAAAATATTTTTTTTACTATTTTATTTAGTGATAGAATCTCCAAAATTATCATTTTTATTTCAGTAGGATAATTATTACAATTAGAATAAATAGTAGTAGTTCGGTACTTCCATGTGGGTTCAACACTTATATCACTTTATTATTTAATTCGGCATGTATAATTACTTATATAAAGTGGGGTTTATTATTATTTATATCAAAGAAAATCTAAGCATTATTTTGGGGTGATGGAGCCACAGATTTTTATATAATTCAAAAGTTCAATCCACATCCCCCATCAAGTTTTTGGTGTCGTTGTCGGGGAAGTATTTTGTTTTTTTGTAGATTTTAACTATATTATTGAATTAATTGCATAATTATACTTATTTATATCTTTTATTTTACTTGTTTATTGCATGTTAATGGTTGCATGTTTTAAACATAGAAAGAAACCTTTATTGTTTGAAACTGAAATAAAAATAACTATTTCAAAAAATGTTAATTTACTTAGAATAAAAAATAATCCCTACTCCAATATATATAATTAGAACAATCCTCAACAATCTGCTATTAATTCTAGAACTACATATAATCAAGGATTTAATCAAAATAATCAATTTGGAAGTAAAAAATCACTATTGGAAGATGTAGTAATGCAATTAGGAACTCAATTATAAAATCAAACTGCTTCAATTAAAAATTTGGAAACCCAATTAAGTCAGCTTGCAATTTTAGTCAGTAATAAACCTCTTGGATCATTGCCAAGAAATATTGAAGTTAACCCAAAGGAAAAAAAATGATCCAAGTGATAATCATTTGAGGATTGCTAGCAACGTAACCCAACCAAATTGATAAATCTTGGCAAGTCTCGCTAAAGACTATAAACTTAGCATTATATGGGAGCCAACCCAACTTTTAATTTGTTCTGTGCTTGGTAGATAAGATTTAACAGTAGTAGTCATTTGTTTTATAATGATTAAAAAAAACTAAGAGAGATGAAATGGTGTCGCAGCACTGCTTGTAGTGCCGATATGCTTGGTTGTGTCGCATCATTTTAAAATTCAAATTTTGGTGCTTCTGCACCTGTTAAATTCATAAAAAGGATAAGTTGAATAGCTGTTTTTTTATCCCCATCAATCCTTTTGTAGTGTGGTATTTGCGAGTGTATTCCTTTCATTTTTAGATTTTTTTTTCTAAGAAATTGGTGGAAAGAAATGAAAGTATTCATCCTAAAAAAGAAGTGAAGCACACTTAAAGAATGAAGATTCCTTTTGTATTATAAACATCCAAAGTTCTACAATTGTTGTTAAGTTTCATGAATTCACAAATGAAGTTTATGAGGATACAAAATCTATAATACATAGATTAAGAAATGCATGTATGTGGAGTTTTAGATCATGAGTTTTCTCGTGGTCAATATATCTTATATTTTTTTAATAGGAAAGAAATACTGCTATGTAAAAGTTAAATTTGAATGTAGTGGCTCTTTTACTCTCATTAGAACATATCCTAATGGTGTCATAAGGATTCAAGATAAACAAACTTTTCATATCTTCAAGGTTAATGGTCATAGATTAAAATTTTATGGATGAGAAGAACTAAGAATAAGAAAAATCATGTATTTTTATATGCGAGTGAATGCTACTCTTATTTTTAGTTTTTTCTATGTGAAGGATTGAGTGATTATGTAATGACTATTGTTGAAACTTGTTAAATATGAATTAGGTTGTTAAACCTAAGCTTATGTCCCAGTGGCTAACCAAGAGGGGGTGAATTGATAATTAAAAATTTACCCTCTTTTAAAATTTTATACCTAAAATTTACTTTAATGAATTTTATAGAAAAAAGTTTTTCAACCACAAGTTAAATAGTAAAATAAAAGGCAGCGGAAAATAAAAAGATACAAGATTTATAGTGGTTCAACCAAACACGACCTGCATCCACTCCCCAGAGGCACCCTCCAAGTATTGCACTAATACCACTAGTGACTCTTCTTTTGAACCCACATCAAGGCGGAGAAGCCTTTACAAAACTCTCTTCCACCACTATCCGGTGCGGCAGAGAACCGTCATCCTTTTACACTCTTCCCAATATTGGCAGAGAACCGTACGTCCTTTCATACTCTCCCAGTGTAGGCAGAGAACCCTTCTTCCTTTTACACTCTCCAAGTGTGGGAAGATAACCCTTCGTCCTTTCACACTCTCCAAGTGTGGGCATAGAACCCTTCGGCTGTTCGCACTCTCCAAGTGTCGGCAGAGAACCGGATCTCCTTGACAGATATTCTCACAAGAATCTAGAATGAAGAGATAAAAGAGTGAAGTAATCAAAAACCACAAGTAGAGATTCTTTCCTTTGAGTACCAAGTGAATCTTTCACGCTCTAGTAGTAAGAATCCTCCTTCAAACACTCTCTCACACTCACTCCTTGAGTCTCCCTTCAGTTTGCACGAAGATCAGTAGGCAAAAAGATTAAGAGGTAATTATAATTGGATTTTATATAGGAAAGACACAAAAAATCATCCAAAAATTACTGATTTTCAAGTTTGTACATAGTGGATCGTTACGTACGATCGTGGATCGTCCTAGACGAACTTACTTAAATCAGTTGCATACGAACCCAATGTATATTGGTACGAACTGACTTCGTACCCGATTATCATCCCGTACGAACTAAGTTCGTCCGGTATGAACAGTTATACCATGGGTCGGTTTTGACAAACTGCATGAAGTTATCAAAATTGGAAATGATAAAACATTTTCGTCTTGGGACGAATAAGAGTTCGTCTGGACGAAATTTTTACAGAAAGCATTTTATCCTAGACTGAATATGAACTCATCTGAACAAAAATTTTCCATAGAGCATTTCGTTCATGGACGAATTAGAGTTCGTCTGGACAAAATTTTTACATAGAGCATTTCATCCTGGGCCAAATATTGAATTTCATTTGAACGAAAATTTTCTAGAGAGCATTTCGTCCTAGGACGAATTGAAGTTTGTCTGGACGAAATTTTTATAGAGAGCATTTCGTCCTTGTACGAACAGGAGTTCATCTAAACAAAAATTTTTTAGTGAGCATTTCATCCTGCGACAAATAGAAAAATTCGTCTAGACGGTCATGACTTAGAAAAATTTTCTCACTTCATATTCGTTCCATTGCTCTTCCGAGGGGATAACTGACTTGATTGTCCCGTAATAACATGGTTCCTCTCGTACGATCAATATGAATTTTAAAGATCTCCCCAAGTGTGTGTGTGCTAAGTTATTTAATTACAATCACTCCCTCTCAAACTCAATACAATGAAAAGTACAAGCTTCAATTTACAAATTATCTCATGCTGAATTTTGATTTGAAGTCTTCATTAGTCTGGAGTTCGATTATCCTGAAATGTTAGTCCACACAAGAGCAAAAACAATTCTTCTAAAAAGTGTTAGGAGAAAATAAAACTTTAAAATAATAATATTTAGGATCATCAAAATTTTATAAATTACAAGAATGTAAAACATGCAAATAGAAACTCTCTTAACAATCTCCCCCTTTTTGATGATGGCAAAATAGTTATTATTTGTATAAATTTTAAATTATAAGAATCTCCTAAACTCCCCCTGAATTAATGAACATATGAAAATAAATAGGCATTTCACAACAATTTTATCTTTTATCTTTTTCTCACTTTTTTTACTACAAACAGATATAATATGAAGATACGAAAATAATACGATAACATAAAAAATACTACGATACAAAATAAGCACACAGATACGATACAAACAAGCACACAAATACAATACAAATAATATTTTCTCCCCCTTTTTTTCAACAGCAAAAAGAGAAGAAGAAAAAGTACAGAAATATAAGCAGTTATATGATAATCCTTTGATAATTAATCCTTGAAAGTGATTGAAATAAATATTGCAAATAAAATCAAATCATTAGGTAAATAAAAATGATTCATAGAATTTAAAAAAAGATATAACATTGATAATAAAAAGTATATATCAAAAATATGAATCAATTTAGACACTAAGATAAAGAAGATTATTCCAAAAACGATGAATATAAAATTTGTATATTTCAAATGTCAATACGAAATATAAATGTACAGAAGATCAATTTGAATTAAGAGATTAAAAGATTGTGGAAAGAAATAACTACCACATGTGATGCTTTGCGCATCTTTTTCAATAGTTGTGGCACATTTTGTGCATCTTTTTACTTGTGGGCTTATTTTGTACATCTTTTTCAAATTGCGAACCATTGCGCATTTCTTTTGGTTTTTATACATTTGTATATTTTTAAAGAGTAATCTTGATCTTTCTAAAATCAATAATAAAAAATTTCAAATTTTTCTAAGTGCATCAATATTTATTGATAAGTGAAATATAAAATAAGAAAACATCACAATTGCAATAATAATATTAAACATTAATGTAGTCTAATAAGAGACATGAATTGACATTCTTAATTTTATCAAGTTATAAGCAAAACTTAAATTTAGAAAAATTAAATTTTCTAATGAATTTAATTTTGAGTTGCAGTTTAAGTTATAGCACTTGTAGGATCAAAAAATTTTAAGGATTTTCATATAGGCTAACACATATTTCAAAATCAGATTAAAACAAAACAAGATAACTTATATTGATATCATTATAATAAATATTACAATCTAAGAAATGATATCAATATTACATAAAAACTCAAATACTAAAACATCAGCTGAAACAAACACATAACAAAAAGAAAAATACATCATAAACTACCACACTACAATCACATCAACTAAAGAAAACATAAGCAAGTACATGAGTCACTCGGATGGTCCCTGATCTGGACGAGAAGGAGGAGGTACAGTACTAAAGAAGTTAAAATAACTGCTTATCATAAGCATGTTGGAACTAATATCATTTATCTGCTCTCTCATATACCCCATGTCCTGATTGTACTGAACATCCTGCTGCTGTAAATGAGTTTTAATTTGATCAAATCTTTGATCAAAATGATCTCTAAGAGATCAAATCTCTGAACCAAATCTTGTTAATTTGGTTCACTAGCAGGTGCATGTTCATGTTCCTCCTCTGAGTCACTAATAACCTGTGCTTTACGTGGTTCATCTTTATTGAAGATTGCTCTAAACGATCCGTCGTTATAGTGGAGAGGTTCTTCAAAATCTTGAACTAGATGAACTAATTCATACTTCTTCTATAAAATGTAGGCAACAAGATGTCCTAAGGCAATATTCTTCTTTCTTTTATGGGCGACATGACCAATTTCAAAAAGTCCATAAATATAGTCAAGGATTAGTTGGGCTTCATCTATAGGTTGTTTAGTCATAATCAAGTAGGTTACTGTTGAAAGAAGAGGAGTAATGTTGACTCTATCACCAACTTTAGGAATTATGGAAGTTCGAAGAACATGCTAGATGATACGAGCATTGCGAATAAGAGAAGACACTTTTGGCATATGCTCCTTAAATATAATTTTTATAATCACTTCATTAATTTCACTCCAATCAGCAGTAGTGGTCATGGTATGGGCTCTAATTCCCTCAGTCCTTAAGTTCAAAAAGATTCCTAAGTCAGCCTTAGTGATTTCAACTTTCTTCTTAAAAACATAGGACTTGATTACAGAATGGTCAGAGTTGAAGGACATGTTTGCTAGGAAATAATGAAAGGTCTCTTTGTTGTAGTGGTGGACTAGTGTGAGAATGAGACCAAATTGAGTTGAAGCAAACAAGTTCATTACCTGAAAGGTTAGTTGTTCCTAAATAAGAACTCTAGACGGGGTCATCTTAGTGGAGACAAATCTAGGAAAAGATTCTTCGTTGGCATTGGATAGAAAGTTTTCGCTAGAATTTTTGTATGGACCCTTGGCGAGAACCTTTTATCATTTGCTTGAACTTTCCATGGATAAGATCTAAAGGAAGAAAGGGTTCTGAAAGGGATATGTGAGTGTGACTGTTGAGTTCATAGCCGGTCAATTTAATGAAATACGACTGTTCGTACGGACAAAATTACTTTCGTCTCGTACGAAATTCAGTTCGTCATGTATGAAAAATTTCATATGGATGAACGAATGAGTCCAAAATGAAACGGCTTTTCATAATCACACAACTTACGAAGCGACCTTTCGTACAGACTTCTGACCAAACGATCGTACAGACGAACAGGTGTTCGTCCTGGACGATCAAAAGTTTATGATCGTTTTAATGGCAGTTGAAACCGTCCCCCACATCGATTCACCAAGCATTCGTCCGGACAAACCAAAGGTTTGTACTTATGAATATAATATTAAAAATGATCTTATCCATTTAACTATCATTCAATCGTCCCGTCATTTGAAAATTTCGTCCGGAGGATCGTGATGATCGTACAGACGAACTGAAAAATAAAAACTGAAAAATTGCATGCAAATGGTTCAAATCCAACAGTTGACACACTACACACTTCATCTCGTATGAAAATATTTTTGTCTTGAACGAATGTCACTTAATTTTTCAAAAACATGCACTCAAGCAAAATCAAAACACAATAGAAAAATAAAAAAACACAAACTCAAAATATAGAAAAATCACAAACTCAAAGATTCACACAAAATTATTAACTAGAAACACACAACAATGTTGCAAAAAATATTTTTATTAAGCATTCAAATCGATTACTCTAAGCCTTGTTTTTAATGCACTGAAAATATCAAAGGCTAAAGGTTTTATAAAAATGTTTGCAAGTTGATTTTCAGTAGAAACATAAATGAGTTCAATTTCTCCTTTGGATACATGATCCCTAATGAAATGATGCTTGATGTCTATATGTTTGGTTCTTGAATGTTGAATAGGATTTTTAGAAATGCAAATAGCACTAGTGTTATCACAATAAATTGGAATAGTGCCTATATTTAATCCTAAATCAATCAACTGTTATTTCAACCAAAGTACTTGTGCCACACAACTTCCTGATGCAATGTATTCAGCTTCAGCAGTAGATAGGGCTACTGAATTTTATTTTCTACTGGACCAAGTGACTAAAGAATTTCTAATAAACTGACATGTTCCAGAAGTGCTTTTTCTATCCACCCTACAACCTGTAAAGTCAGAATCTGAATAACCAATTATTTCAAATGAAGAGCTAAACTTAGGATAACAAATTCTTAAGTTCTAAGTTCCTAACATATATCTTAAAATCCATTTTACTGTTATCAAATGTGATTCCTTTGGATCTGATTGAAATCTAGCACACAAATAAACACTAAATATGATATCGGGCCGGCTAGCTGTCAAGTAAAGCAAAGATCCAATAATCCCTATAAATTTCTTTTGATCAATATATTTTCCCTTAGGGTCCTTATCCAACTGAACTGAGGAACTCATAGGTGTACTAACAGGTTTAGTATTGTCCATTTCATACTTTTTGAGGATGTCCGTAACATACTTTGACTGACTAAGAAATATACCCTCCTCAATTTGCTTAATGCTAAAGCCTAGAAAGTAACTTAAATCTCCCATTAAACTTATTTCAAATTCACTACTAATTATTTTAGAAAAATTATCACAAAAATTTTTATTTGAAGATCCAAAAATGATGTCATCAACATAAATTTGTACAATGAGTATATCCTTTTCAAATCTCTTCAAAAGAGAGTTGTATCCACACTTCCTTTTTCAATTGATCTTTCAAGTATGAAGGTGCTCAATCTCTCATACCAAGCCCTAGGTGCCTATTTCAATCCATATAATGCCTTTTTCAATTTAAAAACATGATTTGGGTATTTAGAATTTTTAAAACCTGAAGGTTGTTATACAAAAATATCCTCTTGAATTACCCCATTTTAAAAGGCACTTTTTATATCCATTTGGTATAGTTTAAATCCTCTAAAATAGGCAAAGGCTAACAAAACCTTAATTGCCTTAAGTCTAACTACAGGGGTAAAAGTCTCCTCAAAATCAATCCCTTCAATCTGATTATACCCCTTAGCAACTAATCTAGCCTTATTTCTAATGACTACTCATGAGTCATTCATTTTATTTTTGAATACCCACTTAGTTCCAACTACACCTTGATCCTTTAGCCTTGTAGTTAATTCCCAAACTTTATTTTTCTTACAAATTGATTTAACTCTTATTGCATAGCCAAAATCCAAAACTCATCTAAAAGTGCTTGATCAATATTTATGGGTTCTATTGTTGAAATGAAGGCTAAATGATTAACTTCTTTGTTTAATCCACGCATAGTCCTTACACCCTCACTAGGTTCACCAATTATTAATTCATTTGGGTGGTTTTTAGAAATCTTAAATCTCTAGGCAAAGGGTTTTCTATCTCCAAATTTTCTTCCAAATTTATTTTATCAATCTTTTGGGAGTTAATCTCAATTTCATCTTATACAATATTTGGCTCTTCCAAACTTCCAAATTCATCAAATAAAATATGTGTGGTCTCCACAATTACTAAAGTTCTTTTGTTGAATACTCTATAAGATTTTCTAACACTTGAGTATCATACAAAAATACCTTCATCTAATTTTGGATCAAATTTTTTTAAGGCAGATTTGTTGCGGATCTATAGCTTATGATTTTGATGATAGCAAACATTCTTTTTTCTCTATAACTGTCTTATCTACTGATAATTCAGGTTCACACGATCAGACTGCAATTTAGAATCAACTCAAGATTGGGTAGACTAGGTCTGAGTCAGTTTATACTCTTTTTCTTTTCTTGAGTCTATTGTATTTGGTGTGACTCCTGATGCTTTGTAACTTGAAAGATTTTCTGATTGTTTCCTAGAGTTTTCTATTTTTGGTAACATCCTCCGGGATGATCTGTTTAAAAGAAGAAATCCTAATTAGGGCATCCTTATTAAAGTAGTCATCCTTATGCAAAACACATCGTCCTGGATGACTTTGTATCAGCCAGGACAATAGGCTCAAAATAGAAAGAATCTGCCGCCAGATTTATTTAAGAATTACTTATTTTTGGACATCGTCTAGAGGATCGTCCAAGACTATAAAATATTATTCAGGAGGATCCAGGGCAATTTTTCCAAAATTTATCTGGAATTTAAGGAAAGCAATTATGACTTGATTGCATGATCAAATCATCCTGGACGATCGCTAGATCGTCTTGGCCGATATGTTGGAAGAATGGATATCGGATAGCTCTTTTTCAGGGTGATATTCAAGATGATATTTTGATAATTTATACTGATTGTCCAGGACGATATATTATCATCTTGGACAATAAGAACAAATTTCTTCTGATCGTCTCAAAACGTCCCGGCTGATTGGGCTTAAATTGCACTGATCGTACAGGACGATATTAGTGTCATCCTGAATGATAATGTCGGCAACTTGCATTAATAAGCTAATTTTGAGATCTTCTATTTAAGCTATGACATGACACTTTGTAAGCATATTTGGAAGCCATTGTAGATTCGTTCTTTTGAGGGAAACATGAAGAGAGAGCTTGAAAGGGAATGAGGAACATGTGAAGCCTGAGAGAGGGAGAAGATCCTGTGAGGGGGGACTCAAGAGAGTGTTGAGGGGGATTCCACGCGGTTGCTCCGACAGGCTTGCACCTTAATACTATCAAATTCAAGGCTTATCTCGAGGGAAGTTCACCAAAGAAGAAGATCTCTTTGGTGTCAAAGGACCCGGCGACTCCGCCGCACCGGGGAAGGTGGAAGTGATTTTGTAAGGGCTTCTCTGCCTAACTATGGGGGCTAAAGGAGAGACACTTAGTTTAGTGCAATACTTGGAGGGTGCCTCCAAGGAGTGGATGTAGGTCAAGGCTTAACCGAACCACTATAAATCCGGTGGGTTCTTTTCTTATTATTGCTTCCGCGTTTAATTTTCACATCTTTGATTTTTTTGTGGTGTTTTGGTTTGTAGTTTTGTTTTAAAAGATCTTTAATAACCAATTCACCTCTCTCTTAATTAGCCTTGGGCTAGTTCATAAGGGCCTAACATCTCTAACGAACTTTCAAGATTTTCTATTATTATGAATAAACACCTTGCAACCAAAAACATGCAAATGTGACAAATTAGGTGTTCTTCTTTTTAGTAACTCATAGGGTGTTTTATTTAATTTAGATATCACATTCACCCTATTCAGAACATAACATGCAGTGCAAATCGCTTCAGCCCAAAAATATTTAGGAAGTGAGTATTCTGCCATCATGGCTCGGGCGGCTTTTATTAATGTTTTGTTTTTCCTTTCGACTACCCCATTCTGTTGAGGGGTTCTAGGTGAAAAAAGTTGTGATCAATTCCTTTCTCCTTATAAATATCCTTAAAATTTTCATTCTCAAATTCTCCTCCATGATCACTTTGTATAGTTATAATTTCACATCATAGCTTTTGTTTAATCCAAGTTGAAAAGTTTCTAAATTACTCAAATGATTTACTTTTATGAAATAGAAATATAACCAATGTGAATCTAGAGTAATCATCCACAATCACAAATCCATACACCTTCCCTCCTAGACTTATAGTTCCAACTGGTTCAAAAAGATCCATATACAAAATCTCTAATGGTTTACTAGTTCTAAGATCCTCATTGGACTGAAAAGAGGACTTCACCTATTTTTTTAATTGACATGCATCACAAAGATGGTCCTTAGTAAAGTCTAGTTTTGGTATACCTCTCACTAGGTTCTTTTGGGTAATCCTCCTAAGGTTTTTCATGCTAGAGTGACAATGTCTTCTATGCCAAAGCCATGATTCATCAGAAATAGTTTTTAAACAAAAAGTAGCAGGAGTTTGAATGCAATTCAAATATAACATATACACATTGTTTACCCTTATACCATTCAAATTATTATTTCCATTTAGGCTTAATATGTAGCTAGTAGGAAAAATTTTTACACAATACCCTTTGTCACATAGCTGACTTATACTTAACAAATTATGCTTTAAGCCTTCTACCCATAACATATTTTCAATGTAAAAATTCTTAAGATTTCCAATCATACCTGACCCAACCACCTTCCTTGTGGTGTTATGTCCAAGTATAACCTTGCCTCCACTCCTAGCTTCCAGCGATATGAATTGTGTAGTATCTCCATTCATATACTTTGAACATCCACTATTCAGGTACCATATGCTCTAACGAGGTCTTGTGTGAGAGCGACCCTGCAAGATCATCAAATGTTAAACCTGGGAACCCAAACAAGTTTGGGTTCTACTTTTGGCAATTTATAAAGAGATGCATGTATGATATATCTAGGTTTATGCATCTTAGGTTTTCACACCAAATAAGTTTTCTTCTTCAAAGTACAAGTGTGAGCTATGTGTCTAATCAATCCATAATTATTACATTTGACTTTTGGAAAAGATTTCCTAAGTCTTATACTATTCATTTATCTATTTAGAGATTACATAAATTTCGGATACAAAATAGAATTAGTGAAATCTTCAAGTTTAGGAGGTATCCTATTATTCTCGAGAGCTTTTATCTTCAATTTGTAAACTGAATTCATATATTCTAAAATTTAATTTATATAATTGATTCTATAAATTTTGCTCTCAGATTCATCCTTAAAATTTTTAAATTCCTTTTCAAGTTCTACATAGGATGATTTCAAACTTTCATAATTTTTATTCAAGTCATCAAACTCATCAAGTAATTTCATGTGGTTGTCATTATTTAAAGCATGATCTTTCCTAAGGATTTCATGTTCTTTTTATAGTTTCTCAAATTATAAGCTCATAATAGTATGCATTTTCTTTATTTTCCTATATGCATCATGCATGTGTTCAGAAACTTCAAAAAGTTCATCATAAGTTAAGTCACATATCTCTTCTTGATCTGACTGATCAAGATTATCGGCCATTAAGCATAGATTAGTGACTTCCTCTTCCTTTTTCGTCTCTAACGAGTCTGAAGATGAGTCCGCCCAGAAATCTCTTTGGAATTTCTTCTTACCCTTCTTTACAATTGGTTTCTCCTCTACCTTCTCCTTGCTAGGAGTGGCTTTGAGTTTTGGGCAATCTATCTTAATATGTTCAGGTTTCCTGCACTCATAGAAAATAACATCATTTGAAACCTTGACATTTCTATTAAATTTACCTCGATTCCATTGCTAGATCCTCTTCTGCTTCCTTTTTAGAAAACTTCTAAATTATCTAGTCATTAGTGCGATGTCGTCTTCATCCTCAGGTTGTGAGTGTTCACTCTCAGATTCCTCCACATTTAGTGATATGTTCTTCTCCCATCGTGGTTCACCTGTATCAATTTTTTTTGGCTAACTCCTTGCTCATAAGCAATTAGCGAACTAAGAAGATTATCAATAGAGTAAATGTTTAGATCTTTAGACTCTATAATTGCAGTAATTTTAGCATAATAAATAATAGGCAAACAATGAAGAATTTTATTAACCATTTCAGTATTCGTCAGTTCCCTACCCAATGCATATAAAGAGATGACTATTTGTGTGAATCTTGTGTACATATCAAAAATGGATTCATTTGGTTTCATGCGAAACAATTCATAATCATGCAATAAGATATTAAGTCTAGATTGCTTAACCTCATTAGTCCCCTCATAAGGTATACAAAGTCTATCCCATATGTCCTTTCCACTCTTGCAAGTAGAAACCCGCATGTAGTCTTCTAATTTAAGACACAAAAGAAACTATTTAAGCATTTGGCATTTAGTTGTGCTAAGTCATGTTCTTCTACTATCCAATCTGCAAAAGGTGTTTCAACTCTAACTCCATCAACTAGTCTAGTTGGTTTTGTATACCCTTTCTAGACTAAGATCCACCAACGATAATCAAGTGACTGTAAAAATGTATATATGCATGTTTTCAAAAAATCAAAAGGAATATTATCGAACAATGGAGGTCTAATTATAGAGTAACCCTCAGGTGTATTTCGGTTTCCAAATGTAGCCATCTACGCTAATAAAAAAGTAGTTTAAACTTATAATTTTAAAACAAAGTCCTCATACCACTTGTTAAAACTTGTTCAATATGAATTAGGTTGTTAAACCTAAGCTTATGTCCCAGTGGCTAACCAAGAGGGGGGGAAGGTGAATTGGTAATTAAAAATTTACCCTCTTTTAAAATTTTATACCAAAAATTTACTTTAATGAATTTTATAGAAAAAGGTTTTTCAACCACAAGTTAAACAGTAAAGTAAAAGGCAGCGAAAAATAAAAAGATAATATTTATAGTGGTTTGGTCAAACACGACCTACATCCACTCCCCGGAGGCACCCTCCAAGTATTACTCTAATACCACTAGTGACTCTCTTTTTGCACCCACAAGGAAGAGAAGCCTTTACAAAACTCTCTTCCACCACTATCCGGTGCGGTAGAGAACCGTCGTCCTTTTACACTTTACACTCTTCCAGTGTTGGAAGAGAACCGTCCGTCCTTTCACACTCTCCCGGTTTAGGCAGAGAACCCTTCGTCCTTTCACACTTTCCAAGTGTGGGCAGAGAACCCTTCGCCCTTTCACACTCTCTAAGTGTGGGCAGAGAACCCTTCATCCTTTCACACTCTCCAAGTGTGGGCAAAAAACCCTTCGTCCTTTTACACTCTCCAAGTGTGGGCAGAGAACCCTTCGTCCTTTCACACTCTCCAAGTGTGGGTAGAAAACCCATTGGCTGTTCACACTCTCCAAGTGTTGGCGAAGAATCGGATCTCGTTGACAAATCTTCTCACAAGAAATTTAGAAGGAAGAGAGAAAAGTGTGAAGTAATCAAAAAACCACAAGTAGAGATTCTTACCTTTGAGTATCAAGTGAATCTTTCGCGCTCCACTAGTAAGAATCCTCCTTCAAATACTCTCTCACACTCACTCCTTGAGTCTCCCTTCAGTTGGCACGAAGATCAGAAGGCAAAAAGATTAAGAGGCAATTATAATTGGACTTTATATAGGAAAGACACAAAAAACCGTCAAAAAATTGCTGATTTTCAAGTATGTATATAGTGAATCGTCCCGTACAATCGTGAATTGTTCTGGATGAACTTACTTAAATCAGTTGCATACGAACCTAATGTATATTGGTACTAACTGACTTCGTACCTGATTATCATCCCGTACGAACTAAGTTCGTCCGATACGAACAGTTATACCATGGGTCGGTATCGACAAACTGCAGGAAGTTGTCAAAATTGGAAATGATAAAACATTTTCATCCTGGGATGAATAAGAGTTCATCTGGACAAAATTTTTACAAAAATAATTTGTCCTAGGCTGAATAAGAACTCATGTGAACGAAAATATTCAAGAGAGCATTTCGTCCTGGGACGAATTAGAGTTTGTATGGACAAAATTTTTACAGAGAGCATTTCGTCCTGGGCCGAATATAGGATTTCGTCTAAATGAAAATTTTCCAGAGAGCATTTTTTCCTGGTACGAATTGGAGTTCGTCTGGACAAAATATTTACAGGGACCATTTCATCCTTGCACGTTCAGGATTTCATCTGAACGAAAATTTTCCAGAGAGCATTTCATCCTGGGACGAATAGAAAAATTCATCTGGACAATTAGGACTTGAAAAAAATTTCTCACTTCCTGTTCATTCCATTGCTCTTCCAAGGGGATTACTGACTTGATCGTCCCGTACGAATATGGTTCATCCCGTACGATCAATATGAATTTTAAAGATCTCCCTAAGTGTGTGTGCCCTAAGTTACTTAATTACAATCACTCCCTTTTAAACTCAATATAATGAAAGTACAATCTTTAATTTATAAATTATCTCATGCGGAATTTTTATTTGAAGTCTTCATTAGTCTGGAGTTTGATTATCCTAAAATGTTAGTCCACATAAGAGCAAAAATAATTCTTCTAAAAAGTGTTAGGAGAAAACAAAACTTTAAAATAATAATATTTGGGATCATCAAAACTTTACAAGTTGCAAGAATGTAAAACATGCAAATAGCAACTCTCTTAACAACTATAGCTTTGGCTTTGATAACTTGTGCATTGTAATGATTATAGTGGTACTTAATGCACTAGTTATCTTGTACTTTATGTTATAGTTTTATATGTATCACATATTTTATACCACTACAGGAAAACACGCTATTACCGGCGAACAATATCCGCCGGTAACACGTGAAATTCGACGAAAGTTCTGGGTTTTCGGTGCATTTCCGTTGAATTTTTGTACGCCAGTTTGGTGCACATCGATAAATGTCTTTCGATGTTTATAATATGCTAGAAACCTTTTTGGTGCACTCTCCGGCGCATTACCGGCGCAAAATATTCTGGTCAAAACGTCGTTTCTTAACCGATTTTCCCGGCGACCTATGCGTCGATATTTTATGATGTATAGATCCGACAGAAAATACTGGTGGATAAAATGCCATAATTTCGCTGTAACTAAGCTACAAATTTTTTTGGTACAAAAATGGTGCCGAACAACGCTAGCGGAAAAGACGCTGTAACAAGCGCCGAAAATTTTCGGCGGACAAAAAAATGTCGGCATGATTTCTCCGATTCATTGTATCATCGTTTCCGTCGTATTTCTGACGCCAAATCCACCGGAAACCTGTAGCAATAACAAAAAAAATTCTTCCCAGCTAACAATCAAATTTCCATACCTGCAAACATACACTATTATAAATCCAAAACAGATCCACAACAGTTCCATAACATAAAGAACTTCAACATATGCTCAAAAACATAAATATCCATTAAAACAAATTGTTTAATAGCAACAACCAACTAAAAACATCACATATTATTCAATAATATAGATTCAAAGAAATAAACAAGTTCATATAAATAAAGTAAACTACTCTGAATCCATGGACTCCTCAGCTGGAGCTACCTCTTTTCCACTCATATGCTCCCTCATTTTGCGCATTTCATCCAACAACTGATTGTGTTGCTCCTACATCTGCATTTGAACCTGTGTTTGCAACTGAGCTTGCCAATCAGCTTGTGATTTCCTTGTTCTAGCTCTACTTGAAGGGCAGTTATTTGTTGAGCATATAAGGACTCATGTGATCTGGATGCAGTAGAGGAGGTCATCCCCTCGTATGCCTGAGCTTGTAAACCGAAACCATAAAATATGCCATGTTGCATTCTTCCAACGGCTTGTGACTACATGCAGTACTCAGAAAACTCCATAGAGCCACTAGAAGAGCCCTCGCCTGATGCAGCATGACTCTCTCGAAGCCGTGTATATTCCTCAGATGAAAGTAGAATATAAATATATATAGTTAAACTAAAAATAGAAAATATTAAACACATATACTTACATGGGCTTTTCTTGCTCTCTCATCAATCCATTGTTGATCCTCCTATCGTTTATGAGTGTGACTATGCAATTCCACAACAGTTGGTTCTCTACCCAGCATTTGTTTATGTTAGAATTAAGATAATTCTATTAATATTTG
The DNA here is from genome assembly GCF_001605985.2 of Dendrobium catenatum. Lineage (NCBI taxonomy): Eukaryota > Viridiplantae > Streptophyta > Magnoliopsida > Asparagales > Orchidaceae > Dendrobium > Dendrobium catenatum. The sequence goes on from NW_021319375.1 coordinate 1,445,577, forward strand.
TATTAAAAAACAATTTTAAAAAACATTTAAAATTCATTACCAAACATTGCATGTGCTCAGTATGTGGAACGAAGCCGCCAGTATGAAGGGAACTACCCAAGCTTGCTTAGATTGGAAGAATATCCATCAGGTACTCGTAGGGTATTCACCCATTCACAAATTGATCATTTTTTGCTCTAAAGTTAATGTGAATGGAGCTTTTGGTTTGAGTAATTTTTCACCTCCACCATCCTTCAATTCCAAAGCTTTCATCCTACAAATCTCCTTTAAGTCCATCGTAGGGTCTTCACCCATTATTCTTGCATTACAATGACGGCATGCAATCTCTGAAAAATCTCCTTTAAAGTATAACATGCATCCATTGACACAATATTCTATCTTTGTGTATGTCAAACCAAGTTTGGAAACTAACTTCTTTATCCGATATAGATTTATAGGAATTAAATTATCTGTCGGATTAGTTTCCTTAAGCAACCTAATGAATTGATTAAAACATTCACGAGCAATATTATATTCTATGTTGATGCTTAACATCTTCACAGTAATAGATAACTCTGAGTGAGTGGTGCACCCTCTCAAGATTGGTTGCTGTGCAGCATACAACAAATCATAAAAATTATGCGCCTCCTTATTCGGTAACTCTTCTTAATTTTGTTCAAATTATATTCTAGTTGCATCATGAACTAATTCCTCAAGATTTGGTCGGATATTTTCAGCCTCAACTATATTAGTGCTTGTAGAAGGACCGCATTGATAATCAAATTGTGGCTCGTACTCACCATGAGAAGTCCAATAGTAATACCGTGTCATGAATCCTCTGCGATACGGATCAATAGTTACATCATCTGGTGTTAGGTGCACTAGATTTTTATGTTTAGAACATGGACATCGAAACTTTCCTTCTGATATGAAGCTGGGTAGTTATTTCACTTGCTGAATGAAAATGTTCACCCCATTAATGAATTCATCTGTTAATGTCTTTCGTCCTTGAGATAATCGGTTATACATCCAACTTCTTTGATTTCTAATATCCATAACCTACATATAAGAGAAAATAAGTAATGGATATTAACATTAGAATTCTAGTGATGGTGAAATAGGTGGTGAAATATATGAAGAATATCCTCAGCAAAAAACATACGACTATAACTATGCCGGACCTTTTGTAAATTTCTAGTGAGAACATATACGACAAAAGTAAAAAGATATGGACTTAAGGCTTATCCTTGATGCAATCCAACTAAATAAAAGCTAAAAGTCATAGGTGATTGTAGAAAATTATGCTCAATTTGTATCCTATCTCAAAGGGTCAAGCCACTCATCCACCTAAGCATCTCATCTCTGCAAACTTAACTTAGTATTATGCTTCTCTTTTTATGGCCAACATTCGGCACATTAAAGCATTGCAAGTCTCACCACCATCTTATAGAATTATCACTTATGTTTGAGGGGGACTTTTCTTTCACACAGTAAGCCCGATGCATTCTTCCACTTCAACCATCAAACTTGAATTCTGCTGATAATATCCCCTTCAATTTCACCATCACTCTGAATAATAGATCCAAGATATATAAAATGTATACTCTTATTATTGACTTGTTCGCCAAAAGTCACAATCTAATCTTTAAGGCGATTGCTACTAAAATTATACTCCATATAGTTAATTAGTTTTAGATCTACTCAAGTGAAAACCTTTAGACTCTAAAATTGACCTCTAAAATTCAAGTTTACCTTAAACTCCCTCTCTAATCTTATCAATAAGAAGAATATCATTAGCAAAAAGAATACATAAATGTATCAACAAATTACATGAAAAAAAAAAACATCTACATTATGAACTACCCGGCATGAATCCAAATTGATTTTGCAAAAAATTTCAACATAAAACATCTACATTATGAATCCTATATCAAATGTCTAAAAAGAAATTACATGAAAAAAAAAACTTAAGGGAGGCAACTTACCATCGACGGGAGGGAGGCGACGGGAGGGAGGCGGAAACTCACGGTTGGGAGGCGACTTACAATCACGGTGACTAATGCGGTAATCATCGGTGACGTGTGGTGATCGTCGGCGAGGTCGATCTACGGAGAGTGACGCTGGGCGACGAGGAAAACAATGGGGAGATGTGAGAGAAATGAGCGAATGAAATGAGCAGGAAGACGGGCTCGATTTGGAAATAGGGCTTTCACCAGTGGATTTTCCGGCGTCCTAGACGCCGAAATATTTTCCGGCGCATTTGGCGTCGGTTCCAAGTCGTTGAGTTTAAAATGTCCGTCATATTTTCCATCAATAAGTGCGCTGGACATTTTTTCACCGTAAAGTGCATCAGTACCAATGAAATACCGGTTTATTCTGACGTTATGACCGGCGCATTGGACGTTGGAAATGTTCCAGCGCGTAATGCGCCGGAAAAAATGCCATTATAATTCCTTCGCTTGTTGCACCGTTAATAATGCCGTATTTACCGACGTAAAAAAATCCGCTGGAAAGTCTGACGGTATTCGTGTGTTTTCCCGTAGTGTACATAACAATCTTTCATAGGAAAATACGTGTATTTAATAATGTTTATATGTGTTATTATTTATATATAATTAAATTCCCTATTGTTTAAAATTTTATATTATATTTTATTAATATCTTTATATTTTGATTATTTAATTAACCCTAATAAAATGATAATTAAAAATTATATAAAATTAGGATAATAATAAAATCCTATATCATAGTTCAAATAAAGACTACTTTATAATTAATAGATTGGAAAAATTAATAATTTACTAACTTAGCTCCTTTACATTATTGACTTAACTTGAATTTATAAGTTATGCTTATATACTAAAGATAAATAATTATTTTTTAAGAATCGATATGAGTAAATTAAAATTGAAAATCATAAGAAACTTAAATTTGGAATTAGCACTCTTATTAAATCCTTACATTAAACTCATTAAGTTTGTAAGAAGATTTTAAGATAAATTGATATTCAAAATTATTAACTATGTTCTTAATAAAAATAAAAGTGAAAAAAGAGTTTCAAAAAGAAAAAAAGAAAAGGAAATAAGAAAAATAAAGATAGTTCAATAAAAAGGCTTGTATAAGATAAAAGCTTAGAGTATGAGTTTAATCTTATACTTAAGTTCATAAAGGATAAGATAGGAAAAGTAGTACAAATGTTGGTGAACTTACAAAATTTTAAATTTAACTACAAACATATTTAATCTTTAAGCTATATTATTCAATTTAGAATTTAAAAGTCAACGATTATATTTACAACATGCGAATTCAAATTAAGCAGTAATAAGTTTGATTGGTTAGAATAGTTATTAGTATTTTCAAACTAGAATTACAACTTTGTTCATTTCCACTACTTCTAGACCATGATATATTATCCTATATTTCAGTAATTTAAAATTATCAATTTTTATATTGGTTATTTAATTAATCATAATTATAGATTTCATTATTTATTTGAGTACAAGTAAGAGTTTAAGCTGGGGAGGATTTCATGATTGTAAATTACATATTATTATTATTATTATTATTATTATATAGTGAAAATGTATTATTTTAATTATTTTTGTGCAGGAAAAATTAAAAAAAGGTAGAAAATTCTAAGCCATCAACAGCGTCGTGACATTCAACAAAATGTCACAGTGCTACCTTCAATACTGTCGAGGCGCTTCAATTCAAACATTGTGATGTGTGTTGAGTTCTCTATTGTAAGTGCTACGTGACAACACATATACAACTACGAATTATCAAATACCGAC